>NC_133334.1:5693238-5736052 GCF_042186555.1 Aquarana catesbeiana | reverse complement strand
TCTGGAACTCGCTACCTCAACCTGTCCGGCTATCCCCTACTCCTTGCTGCCTTTCAGGCGATCCCTGAAAACTCATCTCTTCAGGAAAGCCGATCACGTCTCCAACTAATCTACCACTTCCACCAGCTCATTCCCCACAGTTACAACCTTTTGTACCACCTGCCCCACCCTATTAGATTGTAAGCTCTTCTGAGCAGGGCCCTCTTAATCCTATTGTATTGTATTGTATTATAACTGTATTGTCTCCCTTTTATATTGTAAAGCGCTGCGTAAAACTGTTGGCCGCTATATAAATCCTGAATAATAATAATAATTCATTCATAACAGCTATGTTAACATTGTGATGGCATAGCATCACATGGTCACCGAGTCCCGAATACCGGGGTCCACAATCCGCACACAGAGGTTGGGGGGGGGGGCAGGTGTGCACTGTATGCTCCTAAAACCAGAGCAGGCACATGACATACATATACATGACTGAGCCTGTGGCAAGTCGATAAATGGTTAAAGTAGAACTTTTTGGACAGAGTAAAGGAGAGTTACAAGCCCTATCAGTTTTTTTTTTTTGTTTTGCCCATCTGTATCCCATTGGGGAGATTTCTTTTTCACTTCCTGTCCCACAGCCAACACAGGAAGTGAGAGGAAATCCCTCTAAAGTGAGGGAATCCTGGGGTGTCACCAGAACTAGTGTCCCCATTGGGGAGATTTCTTTTCACTTCCTGTCCCCTAGCCTGAACAGGAAGTGAGAAGAAATCCCTGGCAAATTAATGAGAGTCCCTTGTGAAACATTGCGTTCCGGTGCATTTTTTGATGGTTCAGGTGCATTCCCCCCCCCCCCCTTTTTTTTTCTTCACCTTAAATAAGCACATGCAATTTTGGTGCGTTTTGATGCGTTTTGCCAAGTCCCAGTACAGTTCAGTGCAGAAAAAATGCAGCATGTTCTACTTTTGTTTTGTTTTTTGGAACTGACTGCACTGTTGCTGAACTATGCCACTGGAAACCATATAACCTGCTTTCCATGCATTTTTGACGCAGAAAAAAAAAAAAATCGCACAGGACTGCATGTGGTGTGAGTTGGCCCTGAATGCGTGAAAAATGCACAGAACTGCATGCAGACGCGAGGTTGGCCTGTGCTGGTGTGAACCCGGCCTCCCCCCGTCCCCTGGAATTCCCGGATATACATCGGTACATAGGTGACCACGCACAGGTGAGATCCCATGTTTATAAATACAGTCGTCTCTGCCCTAATCTGATTTGCTGGCTGGAGTCGCCGGGCCGCACGCGCCGGTTGTGAAACCCTTTGGCACAGCGTCCAAAAAAAAAATTAAGAAAGCAAATCCTTTCCTGCGTTGCGGAGAGAGACAGGTGAGGGGGAGGAAGACGCACCGACGCCGATACAAAGTTACAAACAAAAACATCTTCTGTCATCCCTGATACCGGTCGGGTTACAAATCTCTGCAGCCCAAAAACAGGTCTAAATGTCACGTGGCTTTTCGTGCGCGCCCAACGCGGATTACTGAGCGGTTTTATGCAACCGGAGAGACAATGAGCAGCCAGTGTGTTTGTGGCACGCGGCACAACCCGGACAAGGAAGATCGCCTCCCATTTATTTACTGACATGGTGTCACTGGCACGGAACCCGGCGGGTGGCACTCAGTGCGCCAATTATTATATCCTTCCATAGGAAAGGAACCTGCACCGAGCCAGATATGGGAGCTGCAGGTGCCGAGCGGATCTTCTGGAAATGCTTATTGCCTGGCGGCCATGCTGAGCCGGCCCTGATCCCCCGTCAGTCTTATATCCTCCCCCCGGGGCCTCCCCCTCAGTCTTGTATCCCCCCCAGGCCCCCCCTCAGTCTTGTATCCCCCCAGGCCCCCCCTCAGTCTTGTATCCCCCCAGGCCCCCCCTCAGTCTTGTATCCCCCCAGGCCCCCCTCAGTCTTGTATCCCCCCAAGGCCTCCCCTCAGTCTTGTATCCCCCCAGGCCCCCCCCTCAGTCTTGTATCCCCCCAGGCCCCCCCTCAGTCTTGTATCCCCCCAGGCCCACCCTCAGTCTTGTATCCCCCCAGGCCCCCCCTCAGTCTTGTATCCCCCCAGGCCCCCCCTCAGTCTTGTATCCCCCCAGGCCCCCCCTCAGTCTTGTATCCCCCCAGGCCCCCCCTCAGTCTTGTATCCCCCCCGGCCTCCCCCTCAGTCTTGTATCCCCCCAGGCCCCCCCTCAGTCTTGTATCCCCCCAGGCCCCCCCCTCAGTCTTGTATCCCCCCCGGCCTCCCCCTCAGTCTTGTATCCCCCCAGGCCCCCCTCAGTCTTGTATCCCCCCAGCCTCCCCCTCAGTCTTGTATCCCCCCAGGCCCCCCCTCAGTCTTGTATCCCCCCAGGCCCCCCCTCAGTCTTGCACAGTTATCCCGGCAGATATAAAAGACACAAATAATATCACTTTGTATCCTTTCATGCATAATTAAATGTATCTTTTCATATCCTCCCTTCAGTCTCGCACAGTTGTACCGGCTCCTCTCCTGGACTGAAACGGCTTCTTCTGATGCACAATGTGCATTAAAAGCTGCAGCAACTTAGAAAGAGCCCCGCCTCATCTCGTGGCTGGAGGACGTCCACCTGCCCCTGACATTCTATTCTTTTTATCATGGAGCCTTGACATCATATTTGGGCATTAGCTATGCAAATACAACCTGCCTGTAAATATCCACTCCTCCAGACTGACACCCACCCATCAAGGCATTTTGATATTTGCATAACTCCTCCCACTGCTTGTATCAGAATTGAGGGCTTTTGAGGGGGGTACTATATATAGTGAGTCCATGATCATATCAACGACCAATAACGTGGACATTATGGTCATGTGAATGTTCAACAAAGGCAAGCAGTGTAGGTGTAAGATGAGTGAGAGGTATCTCAAGGGTGCTACGTGGTTTCACAGAGGTGGTGTTCCAATACTCAGTATCCACAGAAAAGAATGAATGGAGCAAATACGCTTACCGGAACAGGTGGACACGTTTGCCGTACGGCTAGGTGTCATACAGGCTTAAGGATCGATCGATCCAAATAGATGTTTGTTGTGGAGGCGTATACGGCAGGTTCCACTGGTTCCTTTGTAGCAATGGTAAACGGCCTGGGGACATCAGATGCTCCAAGTCTGGTTACAGGCACTTCTCCGACAGGTGTATATAGGAGGAATGCACCTTTCACAAAGCCACCATGGGGACATGGAAAAGGAAAAAAAAGGCTCCACGTAGTACTTAAATCCAAAAAAGCAGTTTTTTTTTAAACCAAACAGGGTAAAAATCCAGATAACAGCAGCCAGGATAAAAGTGATCACAATAAAAAGTAGCGTGGTACCAGGAACAAAAAATCAATTGCAACCCAACATGTTTCGGACTAGAGGTCCTTCTACTGGGGCATATGTCTGAAGGAAACCAGTGGGACCCAGGTACACCCATCTACTGTCGGGAAAAGTCTGGAAGAAACCAGTGGGACCCAGGTACACCCATCTACTGTCTGGAAAAGTCTGGAAGAAACCAGTGGGATCCAGGTACACCCATCTACTGTCTGGAAAAGTCTGGAAGAAACCAGTGGGACCCAGGTACACCCATCTACTGTCTGGAAAAGTCATGAGGAAACCAGTGGGACCCGAGTCCCCCTATCTCCTGTCCAGGGAAGTCGGAAGGAAACCAGTGGGACCCAGGTACACCAATCTACTGTCTGGAGAAGTCATGAGGAAACCAGTGGGACCCGAGTCCCCCTATCTCCTGTCCAGGGAAGTCGGAAGGAAACCAGTGGGACCCAGGTACACCCATCTACTGTCTGGAAAAGTCTGGAAGAAACCAGTGGGACCCAGGTACACCCATCTACTGTCTGGAAAAGTCATGAGGAAACCAGTGGGACCCAGGTACACCCATCTACTGTGGAAAAGTCATGAGGAAACCAGTGGGACCCGAGTCCCCCTATCTCCTGTCCAGGGAAGTCGGAAGGAAACCAGTGGGACCCAGGTACACCAATCTACTGTCCAGGGAAGTCTGAAGGAAACCAGTGGGACCCAGGTGCACCCATCTACTGTCCGGAGAAGTCTGGAGGAAACCAGTGGGACCCAAGTACACCCATCTACTGTCAAGAGAAGTCTGGAGGAGGATAGTAGGTTTGTGATAATCAAGGGTCTTATTCATAATAGAGAATTAACTATTGCTAGTATCTACGCTCCCAATGATTCCCCAGCTTCTTTTTTTAAATCCTTCTTTGACCGCCTTTCTCTTTTTCAGTCACCACACATGATAATAGGAGGGGATTTTAATATGGTTGCCAACCCTAACCTAGACAGATCCACCTTGACTCCCTCCTCCAAATCTTTTCCTCGTTCTCTCTCCAGTGGCCTACTGGAACACCAACTGGTAGACTCCTGGAGAGTGCATAACATTGGTGCTAGGGAATATACTTTTTACTCCCATCCCCATAATAGTTACGCGAGGTTAGATTATATCTACACAACCCCCATTATTCTTGCTAACACAACAGATGCTAGCATCCACCCCTGTACCTGGTCGGATCATCATGCAACTGCCTTCACCTCTACATACATTAGGCTGGCCCCCACCTCTTACTCATGGCGATTGAATGAGGCTCTCCTTTCAGATGCGGTTGTGGAGGCAGAGGTAGCACAAGCCATTGAGGAGTACTTTAATATCAATGCTATACCTGAGACCCCTCCCTCCACAATTTGGTCTGCACATAAGGCGGTCTTGAGAGGTAAACTAATTAGCATTGATAACTGGGTATCCTCAATAGAGCGCCCTTCCAACAGTTAGACACCCCCACCGCGCCAATATCTTTAAATACCTGATTCAAACAATTAGTGCTGACCAGTGTTAAATGGTGAACCCCAATATCTCTGAATCCCCAACTCAAAAATTGGTGCTAACCAGTGTTACATGGTAAGCAGAAAATAAAAGTGAAAACGTAAAATTGAAAAAAGCTGCCCCTTAAAATTATAAACCCTACATACAAAATATTTAATCCTACATGCCACTGATGACCCAATAATCACCTGAAGGCATATGGGATAAATATGGGGCGCTACAATATTGTGTGACCAAAATTCTGTGTTAACACAATAGTGGTGAGACCCTCCTGTTTGTGTTTAACACGTGAATAGTGCTATTAATCTAGAAATCCAAGTAACACAATCTGTTAATTGTATTTATCTGTGACATACAAGTGAAACACTATGTGAAATCACTGCACTCCATGCTGTGACATCTCAAAACATCGCATCACAGTCCATATATATCAGATCCATCCAAGAGGAACTGCTTGTGACCACATCTAATGTAATATCAGCTGCATACATTCAAGTGTCTTGGTGTGTCTTCCACCTCACCCCTGTGTTCAGTGAATCACACCCTCCAGAAATGCACTCACCGAATTACAATGCCAGCACTTTCATGCAAGGCAAAAAAACGCTAGTTTTACCACACCCAGGGGTAAATGGAATAATCGGTGTCCAGGAGGATAGTTGTTACATAGATCCACATGAAAGAAAATAAAGTGCTCCAATAGTGTAAACCAGCAAATAACATTTATTAAAACCACTGCAATCTTCAACTGATGCACTCACATTATACCAAAGATAAAACGGCAGAAATCATGTGTGGATCACATCAATCTTCAAGCAATCCTCAAACAAGTGGAACATAAAACAACAAAACAACTGTTGGTCACGGCGGACCCGAGGTGTGCTTTCTCTGGGCTGCAGTCTTACTGCAATCTCACCCCTCCCTTCGGCTATCCTCCACTCCTCCGTGCACTCAAACTTCCTGACTGCTGTGTAGTAAACCGCGCTGTGTGTCACGTCTCACAGCCACGCCCCCGACATGTTTCGTCATCAGTAGACTTAATCATGGGATTGGCTGTGTATGCTGTCATTCACCCTTTATATTTGCTCTTAATTGACGCCCATTCGGCCACGCATTGCGCATGCGCACACCTCGCATCCCCGTTCTGCTGATTCTACATAGGATATCTCATTCAACCACCTAAAAGGCAGAATCGAGCATATATAAACTCCTTTAAAACATTATATATAAAGCACCTCACTTTAATCATTATACATATCACTCCCAGTTGTTATTCTAAACTTTAGATCAATTCTGGTAAACTGGATAAAGGAATCCTGTATAGATTTCCCCGCTGGTCAATAGTGGTAACTGCATGCCTCATCCCATCCAGTCTTATTATATACTGGCTGGTGTTCAAACAGCAAGCAACCCCCTAGTGTCCAGTGTCCATATTGCAGAATATTCAACTTACATAAAAGTATTCATGGTGAGAACCTCTCTTAATTTAATACATCATTACTTTCGGATATAACTTTAAAATTAAAACCAAATAAAATATATGTTATTTATTAAAAATTAATCCAATATAAAACCTAGGCACTCATGGTAAGAAACTATCTTATTTTAATATATCAATCCTTTCAGGAGAATATCCAAAATTAAAATTAAACCCCATACCAATATGTATTGTATGTTAAAAATTAATCCAATAAAGAGCCTAAACATTCTATATGAGTGACAATCTATGCATATTACATGAAGATTATCCAAAATATACCAAAAAGGATTAATAGTTTATTTAATATTTTACAGATGTAGTGAACAGGGCCGGGGACTGATGAAAATGTAAATTCACCAACTCACCCTCACTCTCACCTAAAAAGGGGGTATCATATCAATGTTTATTAATGAAAATAATACCTCCTATATTGGAACCCTAAAAAGATAATAAAAGGACTAAAGAGGAGACTACAAAAGGACTAAAAAAGGACTATAAAAGAGAGACATGAACCCAAAACTGAAATAGCCTCATATTAAAAATCATTGATAAAACAGTTTAGATCCAGTTCTATGTTTAATCCCTTAGGGGCTAAACTCTTCAGAAGATATATCCATCTGGTTTCCCTTCGGGATAGGTCCCTAACTCTGTTAGACCCCCTCCAAGAGGGGTGGACTACATCTATCCCACAGAACTGTAATAGGGAGGGATCCTTTTGATGTTTTTTCTTTAAAATGTAGGGAGACACTGTGGAACCTGTATCCATTTTTTATGTTAGTCATATGCTCTGAGATCCTAATCCTCAAGAGTCTCTTGGTTCTCCCTACATATAGTAAGCCGCACGGACACCACATTAAATACACGACATGTGTGGAGTTACATGTGCTGAATTCCCTGATTTCAAAGGATTCCCCTTCCTTATTTGTTATACTCGTAACTCCTCTGTGGTTCACTCTTGTTGTCCGGCAGCAAACACACCTCCTGCAACAGTAGAAACCTTTAAAATCAAAACCAAATACATTCCGCCTTGGTGGGTCCAATATTTTCTTCACTACCCGGTCTCCGAAGTTTGGCGCCCTCCTATATATAAACCTCGGTTGATTTGGTAGTACCTCACCCAAGTGTCTGTCCTTACATAGAATGTGCCAGTGTTTTTTAAAAATATTCTCGATCTCTTTATATTGGCAGTGAAACCCTGAAATGAATCCAAATTGATGTCGAGTATCCTCTGACACAGTTGAGGGCTTTGTTAGGCAATGTTCCCTGGAGACTGAAGCCACCTCTTGGGTGATCTTATTCAGTTCTTCCACTTCATACCCTTTTTGTACAAATTTATCATTGAGGACTTCAGCCTGCTCATAATAATCATCTAATTTAGTACAATTTCGTCGAACTCGTAACAACTGTCCTTTGGGGATGTTTTTATCCATACTGGGTGGTGGCCACTTCTTATCGATAAAAAACTGTTCCGATCAGTTGGCTTAAAATATACTTTTGTTCTTAATGCATCTCCCTCTCTTATAATCGTTACGTCAAGGAAATTGACCGGGGCGCTGCTAATTTGATGTTCCAATTTGATGTTGTTAGAATTATTATTAAGCTCTTGTATAAATTCAATCGCTGATTCCTCTGTACCTTCCCAAATGAATAAGAGGTCATCAATGAATCTTCGGTAAAGTAATAACTGAGGCCTTCTCTGGCTAAATACCTTCCTGTCTTCCCTGTTCATGGCCGAGTGGGAAGACAGGAAGGTATTTAGCCAGAGAAGGCCTCAGTTATTATTTTACCGAAGATTCATTGATGATTATTCATTTGGGAAGGTACAGAGGAATCAGCGATTGAATTTATACAAGAGCTTAATAATAATTCTAACAACATCAAATTGGAACATCAAATTAGCAGCGCCTCGGTCAATTTCCTTGACGTAACGATTATAAGAGAGGGAGATGCATTAAGAACAAAAGTATATTTTAAGCCAACTGATCGGAACAGTTTTTTATCGATAAGAAGTGGCCACCACCCAGTATGGATAAAAAACATCCCCAAAGGACAGTTGTTACGAGTTCGACGAAATTGTACTAAATTAGATGATTATTATGAGCAGGCTGAAGTCCTCAATGATAAATTTGTACAAAAAGGGTATGAAGTGGAAGAACTGAATAAGATCACCCAAGAGGTGGCTTCACTCTCCAGGGAACATTGCCTAACAAAGCCCTCAACTGTGTCAGAGGATACTCGACATCAATTTGGATTCATTTCAGGGTTTCACTGCCAATATAAAGAGATCGAGAATATTTTTAAAAAACACTGGCACATTCTATGTAAGGACAGACACTTGGGTGAGGTACTACCAAATCAACCGAGGTTTATATATAGGAGGGCGCCAAACTTCGGAGACCGGGTAGTGAAGAAAATATTGGACCCACCAAGGCAGAATGTATTTGGTTTTGATTTTAAAGGTTTCTACTGTTGCAGGAGGTGTGTTTGCTGCCGGACAACAAGAGTGAACCACAGAGGAGTTACGAGTATAACAAATAGGGAAGGGGAATCCTTTGAAATCAGGGAATTCAGCACATGTAACTCCACACATGTCGTGTATTTAATGTGGTGTCCGTGCGGCTTACTATATGTAGGGAGAACCAAGAGACTCTTGAGGATTAGGATCTCAGAGCATATGACTAACATAAAAAATGGATACAGGTTCCACAGTGTCTCCCTACATTTTAAAGAAAAAACATCAAAAGGATCCCTCCCTATTACAGTTCTGTGGGATAGATGTAGTCCACCCCTCTTGGAGGGGGTCTAACAGAGTTAGGGACCTATCCCGAAGGGAAACCAGATGGATATATCTTCTGAAGAGTTTAGCCCCTAAGGGATTAAACATAGAACTGGATCTAAACTGTTTTATCAATGATTTTTAATATGAGGCTTTTTCAGTTTTGGGTTCATGTCTCTCTTTTATAGTCCTTTTTTAGTCCTTTTGTAGTCTCCTCTTTAGTCCTTTTATTATCTTTTTAGGGTTCCAATATAGGAGGTATTATTTTCATTAATAAACATTGATATGATACCCCCTTTTTAGGTGAGAGTGAGGGTGAGTTGGTGAATTTACATTTTCATCAGTCCCCGGCCCTGTTCACTACATCTGTAAAATATTAAATAAACTATTAATCCTTTTTGATATATTTTGGATAATCTTCATGTAATATGCATAGATTGTCACTCATATAGAATGTTTAGGCTCTTTATTGGATTAATTTTTAACATACAATACATATTGGTATGGGGTTTAATTTTAATTTTGGATATTCTCCTGAAAGGATTGATATATTAAAATAAGATAGTTTCTTACCATGAGTGCCTAGGTTTTATATTGGATTAATTTTTAATAAATAACATATATTTTATTTGGTTTTAATTTTAAAGTTATATCCGAAAGGAATGATGTATTAAATTAAGAGAGGTTCTCACCATGAATACTTTTATGTAAGTTGAATATTCTGCAATATGGACACTGGACACTAGGGGGTTGCTTGCTGTTTGAACACCAGCCAGTATATAATAAGACTGGATGGGATGAGGCATGCAGTTACCACTATTGACCAGCGGGGAAATCTATACAGGATTCCTTTATCCAGTTTACCAGAATTGATCTAAAGTTTAGAATAACAACTGGGAGTGATATGTATAATGATTAAAGTGAGGTGCTTTATATATAATGTTTTAAAGGAGTTTATATATGCTCGATTCTGCCTCTTAGGTGGTTGAATGAGATATCCTATGTAGAATCAGCAGAACGGGGACGCGAGGTGTGCGCATGCGCAATGCGTGGCCGAATGGGCGTCAATTAAGAGCAAATATAAAAGGGTGAATGACAGCATACGCAGCCAATCCCATGATTAAGTCTACTGATGACGAAACATGTCGGGGGCGTGGCTGTGAGACGTGACACACAGCGCGGTTTACTACACAGGAGTCAGGAAGTTTGAGTGCACGGAGGAGTGGAGGATAGCCGAAGGGAGGGGTGAGATTGCAGTAAGACTGCAGCCCAGAGAAAGCACACCTCGGGTCCGCCGTGACCAACAGTTGTTTTGTTGTTTTATGTTCCACTTGTTTGAGGATTGCTTGAAGATTGATGTGATCCACACATGATTTCTGCCGTTTTATCTTTGGTAAAATGTGAGTGCATCAGTTGAAGATTGCAGTGGTTTTAATAAATGTTATTTGCTGGTTTACACTATTGGAGCACTTTATTTTCTTTCATGTGGATCTATGTAACAACTATCCTCCTGGACACCGATTATTCCATTTACCCCTGGGTGTGGTAAAACTAGCGTTTTTTGCCTTGCATGAAAGTGCTGGCATTGTAATTCGGTGAGTGCATTTCTGGAGGGTGTGATTCACTGAACACAGGGGTGAGGTGGAAGACACACCAAGACACTTGAATGTATGCAGCTGATATTACATTAGATGTGGTCACAAGCAGTTCCTCTTGGATGGATCTGATATATATGGACTGTGATGCGATGTTTTGATATGTCACAGCATGGAGTGCAGTGATTTCACATAGTGTTTCACTTGTATGTCACAGATAAATACAATTAACAGATTGTGTTACTTGGATTTCTAGATTAATAGCACTATTCACGTGTTAAACACAAACACAAACAGGAGGGTCTCACCACTATTGTGTTAACACAGAATTTTGGTCACACAATATTGTAGCGCCCCATATTTATCCCATATGCCTTCAGGTGATTATTGGGTCATCAGTGGCATGTAGGATTAAATATTTTGTATGTAAAACTAATTAGCATAGCTTCTGCCCAGAACAAAGCTGACAGACAAAAAACATTAACCCTCACTAAAGACCTAGATAGTCTTCATAAGAATACCAACTCCCTACATCTAGAATCCACCAGACAGTTGATTGACCAAAAGGGATTGGAGTTAGATTCTATCTTGTCGAAAAGAGTGGAAAAGGCTCTTCGTTGGTCTAAAGCCAAAATTTCTTCTTCATGAGGGTTCCTCTTCTACTCTTTTCGCTAGAAAACTGAATCGCTCTTCCCGCCCGCCCCACGTCTATAGATTAATGACCCCCCTCTGGACACACCACCTCCCATCCCCAGGAGGTCCTCCACATTTTTGAGCAATTTTAGCTGGCTCCTTCCCAACTAAGGCCCTCTCCATCTGGCGAAGCCTGGTTTCAGAATATTCCCGTTCCAAGCCTTACTCCCACACAACTAGAAAAACTGAACGCCCCCATCACACCTACAGAGGTTTTGAATGTAATAAAATCTTTAAAATCAGGTTCAGCCCCTGGTCCGGACGGATTTTCTTCTCCATGTTATAAGAAATTCTCCACCCTCCTTAATACTAGATTAGTTCGTTTATTTAACTGGGTACTACAAGGTGGTAGTTTCCCTGAAGAGATGTTATTAGCCAATATGTCCTTGATACCGAAACCGAATAAAAACCATACCCTGTCCCAAAATTATAGACCTATTTCGGTCATTAATAACGATTTAAAATTTTTTAGTAGGATCATGGCTGACAGATTAGCAACTGCTATTCCCTCGCTTATTTCCCCCTACCAGTCTGGTTTCATACACCATAGGCTTATTACTGACAACATTCGCCTTGCGACAAACATAATACAAGATGCCAACCTATTTTCACGGAAACTCCTTATGCTTAGCCTAGACATACAGAAGGCTTTTAAAAGTGTCTCATGGTCTTATATCACCACACTCCTACACCGCATGGGCTTCCAGGGGGCATTCCTACAAGCTTTCCTCGCTCTTTATCATAACCCTAAGACGAGGATTAGACTTCCAGGCTGTAGCTCTGAGTTTTTTAGCCTGGGCAAGGGCACAAGACAAGGATGCCCGATGTCACCTTTAATCTTCGCCTTAGCGCTCGAACCCCTTGCTATTGCTATACTCCAAAACCCAGATATCTCAGGTTATTCGAAGGGCCATTCGGTGTACAAGTTTGCAGAGGTGGGGGACTCGAGTCACATGACTTGACTCGAGTCGGACTCGAGTCACCTGTTTGAGGACTTGCTTGACAAAATTAAATAAATGACTCGACTTGACTTTGACTTGCCACTAATGACTTGCGACTTGACTTTGACTTGGGCTATTTGACTTGCAATGACTTGCAATGACTTGCAATGACTTGGCACCACCAGTGCTGTGTCTTGGCCTAGGCAAAATATGCCAAGAAAAAAGCACTAAGCAGTTTTGTTAATGTTGAAAATAAAACAAAACCTTTCCTGAAAACTGACTTTTAACTAATTTTAAGGATGGAAATGGGGTAGATCAGTATTTTGACTTAATTTGTGACTTGACCAAAATAAATGACTTGACTTGACTTGCCTGACTTCTAGCAGGGACTCGACTTGACTTGCTTGCTTTTCGCCACAGTAACTTGGGACTTGCTTATGACTTGAAGGTTAAGACTTGAGACTTGCTTGTGACTTGCACATGTGTGACTTACCCCCATGTCTGCAAGTTTGGGATGTATGCAGACGATGTTTTGATGTTTCTCACCAATCCCCTAATTTCTTTACCAAACTTATTTCAGACCCTATGAAAGTTTGCAGAGATCTCAGGCCTATCCATAAACATGGCAAAATCAAGCGCCCTCCGGGTAGGTTTCACACCTGGGGAATTACACCATCTTCAATCAGCCTATTCTTTTATTTGGGCCGAATCGCACCTCTCCTACCTAGAAATTAACCTGACCAAGGATTTCTGCAGACTCTTTGAGGCTAATTTCCCTCCGATGATCTCTAAAATGAAAGGTATCCTTAAACAATGGTCACACCTACACATCTCATTTCTTGGCAGAATCACTGCACTCAAGATGACAATTCTCCCTAAACTTCTCAACCTTTTTAGATCCCTGCCCCTTAAACTATCTAAAACCTACTTACATACTATCCAGACATTATTTAATAGATTTATTTGGCATGATAAACCCCCCACGTTTTGCCAAAGAAATCTTGTACCGCTCCTCTAAAAGGGGTGGCTTGGGTGTCCCTCAAATATGGTTTTACTACCTAGCCAGTAGATACACTCATCAAGCTCAATGGAACATTAATAACTCTAGAGTCCCCTGTGTGCAATTTGAATGTGAATCCATCGCTCCCCAATTTCTCTCTGGCCTTATATGGTCTAACACAGCCTTTCTTAATGTGCCGTCAGAGGTTCTCAGGTGTGCCGCGGGATCAGGGGACAGAAGGGCTGTCAGATGAGCCCGATCTCCCGATCCCCTGCCGAACTGTACATCGGCACTGTGAGAAGCTCCGTCAACCTCAGCAAAGTGAAAGTAAAGAGCAGGGGAGTGTGCTGTGCTCTCTGCTTCCCCCTACAGTGCAGTACCTGGCTGAATGAGGAAACTGGAAAGGTACTGTGCTAGAAGCTAGATTCGTTTTAAAAGGGCTTTATACATGTGTCCAGAGGCGGCTCTAGACTTTGTGAGGCCTTAGGCAAAACTTAGACATGAGGCCCCACTCACGCCACAAAGATGCAGGAGACGGTCAGAGACTATGCAGACAATGATACAGGAGACGGTCAGAGACTATGCAGACAATGATACAGGAGACGGTCAGAGACTATGCAGACAATGATACAAGAGACGGTCAGAGACTATGCAGACAATGATACAGGAGACGGTCAGAGACTATGCAGACAATGATACAAGAGACGGTCAGAGACTATGCAGACAATGATACAAGAGACGGTCAGAGACTATGCAGACAATGATACAGGAGACGGTCAGAGACTATGCAGACAATGATACAAGAGACGGTCAGAGACTATGCAGACAATGATACAAGAGACGGTCAGAGACTATGCAGACAATGATACAGGAGACGGTCAGAGACTATGCAGACAATGATACAAGAGACGGTCAGAGACTATGCAGACAATGATACAGGAGACGGTCAGAGACTATGCAGACAATGATACAGGAGACGGTCAGAGACTATGCAGACAATGATACAGGAGACGGTCAGAGACTATGCAGACAATGATACAGGAGACGGTCAGAGACTATGCAGACAATGATACAGGAGACGGTCAGAGACTATGCAGACAATGATACAGGAGACAGTCAGAGACTATGCAGACAATGATACAGGAGACGGTCAGAGACTATGCAGACAATGATACAGGAGACGGTCAGAGACTATGCAGACAATGATACAGGAGACGGTCAGAGACTATGCAGACAATGATACAGGAGACAGTCAGAGACTATGCAGACAATGATACAGGAGACGGTCAGAGACTGTGCAGACAATGATACAGGAGACGGTCAGAGACTGTGCAGACAATGATACAGGAGACGGTCAGAGACTGTGCAACCACGATAACAACAGAATGAGCATCGTGGATAACTTATCAGTGTAATGCTTCTTCATTATCAGCAGGTTTAGGGAGAAGGTAAATAACACTGCTGTATTACTTAACTGTAATAAAGAAGGTGGTGCACCATTCTGGCTGTACTGTCTGGCAGAGGAATATGAATCACAAAAATCGCAGCACAGAATTATAAATCTTTTGGTAGATGAAACATTTCACATATGTGTGTGAATAGCTGTTTGCCTGACGTTCATTTTGAAAGCAAAACTGCAGCAAGATGAATAAAAAAAGGCCGTTAAATAAAATAAGCCCTCCAGTTTGAACGACAGGCAGCCTCATTCAACGGCCTTCCTCGAAGCCCACACTGGAATGTACATGCCCTCAGCCTGTCATTCAACAAGTAAGGAGAAGCAGCACAATGATGATCCCATCCATTGGCGGCTGGTGCTCAACATTTTTGGGGAGGCGCAAACAAACTGAAAAATTCAGGAAAAAACATCAATTGCAGCCTCAGTGTGCCCATCAAACTCAGCCACTGTGCCCATCAACCTCAGCCACTGTGCCCCATCAAATTCTGCCACTGTGCCCTATCATATTCTGCCACTGTGCCCCATCAAACGCAGCCACTGTGCCCCATCAAACGCAGCCACTGTGCCCCATCAAACGCAGCCACTGTGCCCCATCAAATGCCGCCACTGCGCCCATCAAATGCCGCCACTGCGCCCATCAAAGTATGCCACTGTGTCCCATCAAATGCCACCACTGTGCCCCATCAAACGCAGCCACTTTGCCCATCAAATGCCGCCACTGCGCCCATCAAATGCCGCCACTGCGCCCATCAAACTCTGCCACTGTGCCCCATCAAACGCAGCCACTTTGCCAATCAAATGCTGCCACTGTGCCCATCAAATGCTGCCACTGTGCCCATCAAATGCTGCCACTGTGCCCATCAAATGCCACCACTGTGCCCCATCAAATTCTGCCACTGTGCCCCATCATATTCTGCCACTGTGCCCCATCAAACGCAGCCACTGTGCTCCATTAAACGCAGCCACTGTGCCCATCAAATGCCGCCACTGCACCCATCAAACTCTGCCACTGTGCCCCATCAAATTCTGCCACTGTGCCCCATCAAATTCTGCCACTGTGCCCCATCATATTCTGCCACTGTGCCCCATCAAACGCAGCCACTGTGCCCCATCAAACGCAGCCACTGTGCCCCATCAAATGCCGCCACTGCGCCCATCAAATGCCGCCACTGTGCCCCATCAATCTCTGCCACTGTGCCCCATCAAACTCTGCCACTGTGCCCTATCAAATTCTGCCACTGTGCCCCATCAAACTCTGTCACTGTGCCCCATCAAATTCTGCCACTGTGCCCCATCAAACTCTGTCACTGTGCCCCATCAAATGCTGCCACTGTGCCCCATCAAATGCCACCACTGCGCCCATCAAAGTATGCCACTGTGTCCCATCAAATGCCACCACTGTGCCTAATAAAATGCTGCCACTGTGCCCCATGATGAAACCATAGACAGACACAGGCTACAGATAGCATGTAGTGAGATGTACCTACCTGCTCCTCGTGTCGGTCCCCTACTAAAGGCAGCAAGAGAAGCACATGATGTTCTCTCTGAGTGCCCTGCAGTGCAATCTGGGAGTTGTAGTTTCTGCAGAGCACAGGCATTGGACGAAGCAGCAGCCGAGATGACGGTGTGTTCTTCTCCCTCGTCCGCGGACCTGGTGGCTCAGCTCAGACAGGCGGCCGCGGCGTCAGTCTGTGTGCAGCACCAGCCGCCCGCACACTCCGCCGGCTTGCTTGGGCTGCGCAATTCCTTCCACTCAAATTAGGCGCGTGCGAGGCCCTTCTGGGGGCGAGGCCTAAGGCAAGTGCCTAATTTGCCTAATTAAAGAGCCGCCTCTGCATGTGTCTGTGTGTGTGTGCATGTGTCTGTATGTGTGTGTGTGTGTGTGTGTGTGTGTATGTGTGCATGTGTCTGTGTGTGTGTGCATGTGTCTGTATGTGTGTTTGTACATGTGTGTGTGTGCATGTGTCTGTATGTGTGTGTGTGCATGTGTCTGTATGTGCGTGAGCATGTGAGTGTCTGTCTGTATGTGTGTGTGTACGTCTGTATGTGTGTCTGTATGTGTGTTTGTACATGTGTGTTTGTGCATGTGTCTGTATGTGTGTGTGCATGAGTCTGTATGTGTGTGTGTGTGTGTATGTGTGCATGTGTCTGTGTGTGTGTGTGTGCATGTGTCTGTATGTGTGTGTGCGCATGTGTCTGTATGTGTGTGTCTGTGTGCATGTGTCTGTATGTGTGTGTGTACGTCTGTATGTGTGTCTGTATGTGTGTTTGTACATGTGTGTGTGTGCATGTGTCTGTATGTGTGTGTGCATGAGTCTGTATGTGTGTTTGTACATGTGTGTGTGTGCATGTGTCTGTATGTGTGTGTGCATGAGTCTGTATGTGTGTGTGTGTGTGTATGTGTGCATGTGTCTGTGTGTGTGTGTGTGCATGTGTCTGTATGTGTGTGTGCGCATGTGTGTGTCTGTGTGCATGTGTCTGTATGTGCGTGAGCATGTGAGTGTCTGTCTGTATGTGTGTGTGTACGTCTGTTTGTTCATGTGTGTGTGTGTGTGTGTGTGCATGTGAGTGTCTGTCTGTCTGTATGTGTGTCTGTATGTGTGTTTGTACATGTGTGTGTGTGTGCATGTGTCTGTATGTGTGTGCATGTGTCTGCATGTGTGTATGCATGTGTCTGCATGTGTGTGCACGTGTTTGCATGTGCGTATGTACAAATGTCTGTATGTATGTGTCTGTATGCGTGTGTGTGCGTATGTTACTTTTAATCCTGACCCCCCCCCCCCCATTCCTGTACCATCAGAACTGCTTTTGTAGGTCTTGTTTGTGATAGCAGCAAGGACTGCTTCTTCTCTGAAAAGCAACCTATGCGCAGATCGCTTTTCAGAGGCATTTGACAGGCGGTAAAGAGGCATTATGTTGCCTCCTCACCTCCTGTTTTAATGCAGCATCACTACACTGCAACCGTGCAATGTACACAGTTGCAGGGTAGTTGCAGTTCAGCCCCATTCACCCTGGGTATACCTCCAGCTGCAGCCACAACATGTGTACACCCCCAGCTGTTGTCTCTGCAGCTAAAGGGGAAGAATTTGGGGGTGGTAAAAACAGCTTAACCATGTGCTTTTACCACCCCTCCAACCCGACATGTGAACAAGCCCTTGGTTCACATCTGTGTTGCTGCGTGCTGCGCAGCCCATTCATTTCAATGGGCTTCCCTAACCACAAAAATTCAGGGAAGGAAATCGCCAACCTTTTTTTTTTTTAAATTGCACTGCACCAAAAGCACCCCACATTTTCCAATGTGTAAGGTACCATTAAGATTTAATGGCACCCCTAAACAGCAGAGCATTTGTCTGTGTGTCAGGAAGGAGTGCGATTTTGCGCATGTTCCACGACACACAGTAACGTGAACTAAGCCTTGGACTGGGGTGCCTCAAGACTGAAAATACTTTTTAAGGGTGCCCCGACTGGAAAAAGGTTGAGAAACACTGGTCTAACAATCCGGCTGGATCGGAATTGGGTTCTAAAAATTTGATTACGCATACAGGCCTTCAACTCTGGGACCTATACAAAAAAACATATAATCTCAATTCTCTCACACCTCTAGGGGCCTCATTTTTGGGAGACTCTAGATTCCCCTCGGCCTATGATAGACCCTCTTCCTTCCAACTCTGGATTGACTTAAAACTAACTACGTTAGATAAATTTCTCTTAAACTCTAAATTTACTTCGTTTTCTCATCTACAAACCACTTACCATATTCCAGCCAGTGAATTTTATCACTTTTTTACAAATACGACACTTCTTCCAACAGCACTATCCTGGCCCTATTTCGAGCTCTATGACCCTGTTTGAGGACCTCTGCCACACATCACCTCGCCAAAAGGGTCTTATCTCATTAGTCTACAACTACTTAGAGGCTACCACAGAAAAACCAACCCTAAAGTATAGATCTCAGTGGGAACTAGAACTAGGTTTGGAAGACAATGACATAGACTGGTTAAACGGTTGGCAGAATTTGCGCAAGTGTACTAAAGCTATTATGGTTCGTGAAACTGCTATCAAACTGATGACTCGCTGGTATTACACCCCAATGCGCATTCACAAGATCTACCCACAATCTTCCCACCTATGCTTTAGGGGTTGCCTCCAACAAGGTTCCTTTCTCCATACCTTTTGGGAATGCGAGAAATTACAACCCACATGGAGGGAGATTTTGAAGGTGATAGATAAAAATTGGCAGGTAAACCTCTTGGTATTTCCTACCAACACTTCCTTTTGTTTCAGTCCTCTCCAGACTCCCCTAAACCGTTGGTTAAACTGATTCACTCTATCTGTGTAGCTATGCAACGGGCGATTGCTCTACATTGGAAGTCACCCTCAGTTCCATATGCGCAAGTAGTTGCAAGAATTGACCACATGATGCTTGCTGACAAGATTTATCATACCCTACATGACACTATGCCTCATTATGATGCTAAATGGAATCCTTGGTTTTTATTTAGACTCCAAACCTGACCGTTTTATAATTTCTTTCTTTTTTTTTTTTTTTTGAATATTGTTTGTATTATGACTTTATCTTGTTTTTTCTTTTTTTTTGTTTCTTGCTGTGTTTCATTTATTAGGCAGAGTTTAGACTTTCAGATTTTGTCAACTGCTTTAATAGGCGTTTTCAACTTGGCAGTATTATTCTGAACCTTACTTTTGTAAACAATATCTGATGTCTGAACCTTTTACGCTTATTGTTCTGACTGTCTTGTTTTAAATCTGTTTTCCTGTTGTTACAAAATAAAAACCTTTTGAAAACAAAAAAAAAGAAGTCTGGCGGAAACCAGTGGGACCCAGCTACACCCATCTACTGTCCAGAAAAGTCTGCAGGAAACCAGTGGGACCCAGGTACCACCATCTACTGTCCGGAAAAGTCTGGAGGAAACCAGTGGGACCCAGGTACCACCATCTACTGTCCGGAAAAGTCTGCAGGAAACCAGTGGGACCCAGGTACACCCATCTACTGTCCAGGGAAGTCTGAAGGAAACCAGTGGGACCCAGGTACACCCATCTACTGTCCAGAGAAGTCTGGAGGAAACCAGTGGGACCCAGGTACACCCATCTACTGTCAAAAGAAGTCTGGAGGAAACCAGTGGGACCCAGGTACCCTCATCTACTGTCCGGAGAAGTCTGGAGGAAATCAGTGGGACCCAGGTACCACAATCTACTGTCCGGAAAAGTCTGGAGGAAACCAGTGGGACCCAGGTACCCTCATCTTGTGTCTGGAAAAGTCTGCAGGAAACCAGTGGGATCCAGGAACACCCATCTACTGTCTGGAAAAGTCTGGAGGAAACCAGTGGGACCCAGATACACCCATCTACTGTCTGGAGAAGTCAGGAAAAAACCAGTGGGACCCAGGTACCCCCATCTACTGTCTGTAGAAGTCTGGAGGAAACCAGTGGGACCCAGGTACCCCCATCTACTGTTCGGAGAAGTCTGGAGTAAACCAGTAGGACCCAGGTACACCCATCTACTGTCCGGAAAAGTCTGGAGGAAACCAGTAGGACCCAGGTACCACCATCTACTGTCAAGATAAGTCTGGAGGAAACCAGTGGGACCCAGGTACACCCATCTACTGTCCAGAGAAGTCTGGAGGAAAGCAGTAGGACCTAGGTACCACCATCTACTTTCCTGGGAAGTCTAGAAGAAACCAGTAGGACACAAGTACACCCATCTACTGTCTGGATAAGTCTTGAGGAAACCAGTGGGACCCAGGTACCCCCATCTAATGTCCAGAAAAGTCTGTAAGAAACCAGTAGAACCCAGGTACACCCATCTACTGTCCAGAAAAGTCTGGGGAAAACCAGTGGGACCCAGGTAACTCTATCTACTGTCTGGAGAAGTCTGGAGGAAACCAGTGGGACCAGCAGGGCTATCTTTAACACAGGGCAAAAGGGGCAGCTGCCCCGGGCCCAGTCATTGTTGTGGAGCCCAATGTAGCTACCCCTTGAGCCCGCAAATACTTGATAAGTGGATTCGGGAGGGCCCAACAAAATGTTTGCCCAGGGTCCAATCAGAATTAAAGACGGCCCTGGGCACCAGGTACCCCTATCTACTGTCCAGAGAAGTCTGGTGGAAAACAGTGGAACCCAGCTACACCCATCTACTGTCCGGAGAAGTCTGGTGGAAACCAGTGGAACCCAGCTACACCCATCTACTGTCCGGAGAAGTCTGGAGGAAACCAGTGGGACCCAGCTACACCATACACTGTCCGGAGAAGTCTGGAGGAAACCAGTGGGACCCAAGTACACCCAACTACTGTCCAGAGAAGTCTGGTGGACACAAGTGGGACCCAGCTACACCCATCTACTGTCCAGGGAAGTCTGGAGGAAACCAGTGGGATCCAGGTACACCCATCTACTGTCCGGAGAAGTCTGGAGGAAACCAGTGGGACCCAGGTACACCCATCTACTGTCCAGGGAAGTCTGGAGGAAACCAGTGGGATCCAGGTACACCATCTACTGTCCGGAGAAGTCTGGTGGAAACCAGGGGGACCCAGCTACACCCATCTACTGTCCGGAGAAGTTGGAGGAAACCAGTGGGACCCAGGTACACCCATCTACTGTCCGGAGAAGTTGGAGGAAACCAGTGGGACCAGGTACACCCATCTACTGTCCGGAGAAGTCTGGAGGAAACCAGTGGGACCCAGGTACACCCATCTACTGTCCGGAGAAGTCTGGTGGAAACTAGTACAAATATTTTACAGCGCACACATACAAGAATGACATTTCCTGCAGGGCTAGTTAAAAACACCTGAACATATTCAAAAAATACGGGGGTTTGGTTACACTATATGGTCATATAGTGCTAATCCCACTTACTGCGACAGCACAATCTTGAATTTAAACACATTGTATGGTGTGCCCCCCAAATATGTTCTTGTATATGGTGGAAACTAGTGAGACCCAGATACCTCCATCTACTGTCCAGAAAAGTCTGGAGCAAACCAGTGGGACCCAGTTACCCCATCTACTGTCCGGAAAAGTCTGGAGGAAACCAGTGGGACCCAGGTACCCCATCTACTGTCCAGAGAGGTCTGAAAGAAACCAGTAGACAGGGCTGATCCCAGGCGGGTGCACGGGGTGCAGTGCACCCAGGCGCCAGAGAGGTGGGGGCGCTGCAGCGCCAGAATGCTCCCCTCCCTCCTCCTCCTCCTCCTCCTCCTCCCCTCCGTGTCCAGAAGTAGCTCTGTCCGCAGGTCACCGCCGCGGAGCAGCCGCTGTGTTTCACACTGCTAGAGCCCGTCCCCCCTCCCTCCTCCTCCTGTCAAAGGAGAGCAGCCGCCGGAGATTGGAGCGGCTGGTCTCTGTGTTGAGAGAGACCAGCCGCGCAGTGACTTCGCTGGGGGGGGGCGGCCCGTGCCTGCAGCCTGACACAGGTTCTCTCCTCCTCTGTCTCTCACTCCCGCCTAAGCTGCTGCCTGTCTCGATCTGCTCTTCACCAGGGCGGCACAGCTGCACACTGTCCTCTCTAGCTGCCACCCGGGTGTTAATGTGTCTGTACTGATAGAGGGAGGTTTGTCCCTGGGGCGGTCTGTACTAATCGAGGGGGGTTGTCCTTGGGGGTCTGTACTAATGGGGGAGTTGTCCTGGGGGGTCTGTACTAATGGAGGGGGTTTGTCCTGGGGGGGTTAATGGAGGGGGGTTTGTCTTGGGGGGGTCTGTACTAATGGGGGGGTTGTCCTGGGGGGGTCTGTACTAATCGAAGGGGGTTTGTCCTGGGGGGGTCTGTACTAATGGAGGGGGAGTTGTCCTGGGGGGGGCAGTACTAATGGGGGGGTTGTCCTGGGGGGGTCTGTACTAATGGAGGGGGGTTGTCCTGGGGGGTCTGTACTAATGAAGGGGGGGGATTTGTCCTGGGGGGTCTGTACTAATGGACAGGGTTTGTCCTGGGGGGTCTGTACTAATAAAGGGGGGGTTTGTCCTGGGGGTCTGTACTAATGGAGGGGGGTTGTCCTGGGGGGTCTGTACTAATGAAGGGGGGGGTTTGTCCTATGGGGGGTCTGTACTAATGGAGGGGGCTTTCTCCTGGGGGGGATCTGTACTAATGGAGGGGGGTTGTCCTGGTGGGGGTCTACTAATGGAGGGGGGATGGTTTGTCCTGGGGGGGTCTATACTGATGAAGGGGGGTCTGTACTGAGAGAGGGGTTTATACTTAGTGGGGGGTCTGCACTGATGAAGGGGGTCTATACTTAGTGGAGGGGGGTCTGTACTGAGGGGCGACTAAAGTTGGTGGAAGGGGGGGTGACACCATGTTATACCGCACCTGGTGACACCAACCCTAGTGACGTCACTGCAGCTGCGGACTCTTCTTTCGCCCCTTCCCCTCCCTCTCCCTCTCCTCCGCATGTGCACTGCTATACTAGTGAGCGGTGCTTGCCAGCACAGCCTCCCACTATGTTTCTTCCCCCGCCTACATATCAGCCAGGGAAAAAAATAGAATAGAAATAGGAGCAGAGAAGAGGATTGTGGGACATGTAGTCCCGAGGACTGGCAGCCCCACTGTAACACGGAAACTGCAGCCCAAACAGCAGGCTCAGCTGAATGGGAGAGAGAGAGATACAGGAGCCTGGGAAAGCTTTCAGGGAAGTACACCCAGGACTCCAGAGGGAGAGGACAGTGCTGAGGGAACACCATCAGAGAGGGAACCCCACTGCCCTGCGCCACCAGAGGGAAAGCCACACAGCCTAGCGTCATCCCTGGTGGAGAAAGGAATGGAGTCATTGCCAGAATACAGATCTGGGTGCTACCCAGCGGAGTCACCACGGGCAATTCAGAGTGAGCTGACTCCTGATCAGAGGAACCATCGCTGGGTCAAGTGAGAGGGCCGATCGGCCATTATCTACTAACGTCCATAGGAACTGCAGTCTCTGACCATCTCCTGTACTATGTCTTCAGTCTCTGACCATCTCCTGTACTATGTCTTCAGTCTCTGACCATCTCCTGTACTATGTCTGCAGTCTCTGACCATCTCCTGTACTATGTCTGCAGTCTCTGACCAGCTTCTGTACCATGTCTGCAGTGTCTGACTGTCTCTTGTATCATGTCTACAGTCTCTATCTATTCTATCTTGTCTGCAGTCTCTGATCATCTCCTGTACTATGTCTGCAGTCTCTGATCATCTCCTGTACCATGTCTGCAGTCTCTGATCATCTCCTGTATTATGTCTGCAGTCTCTGACCATCTCCTGTACTATGTCTGCAGTCTCTGATCATCTCCTGTACTATGTCTGCAGTCTCTGATCATCTCCTGTACTATGTCTGCAGTCTCTGATCATCTCCTGTACTATGTCTGCAGTCTCTGACTGTCTCTTGTATCATGTCTGCAGTCTCTGATCATCTCCTGTATTATGTCTGCAGTCTCTGACCATCTCCTGTACTATGTCTGCAGTCTCTGATCATCTCCTGTACTATGTCTGCAGTCTCTGACTGTCTCTTGTATCATGTCTGCAGTCTCTGATCATCTCCTGTATTATGTCTGCAGTCTCTGATCATCTCCTGTACTATGTCTGCAGTCTCTGATCATCTCCTGTATTATGTCTGCAGTCTCTGACCATCTCCTGTACTATGTCTGCAGTCTCTGATCATCTCCTGTACTATGTCTGCAGTCTCTGACTGTCTCTTGTATCATGTCTGCAGTCTCTGATCATCTCCTGTATCATGTCTGCAGTCTCTGATCATCTCCTGTATTATGTCTGCAGTCTCTGACCATCTCCTGTACTATGTCTGCAGTCTCTGATCATCTCCTGTACTATGTCTGCAGTCTCTGATCATCTCCTGTACAATGTCTGCAGTCTCTGATCATCTCCTGTACTATGTCTGCAGTCTCTGATCATCTCCTGTATCATGTCTGCAGTCTCTGATCATCTCTTGTATCATGTCTGCAGTCTTTGACTGTATCCTGTATTATGTCTAGTGGCTCTTTCTAACAGAAGCCCTCTCTGTGTGCATCAGAGAGACTCCCCTCCAGGTCTCTTTAGTGTTCTCTCTTCCTGTATTTTCTTTATTGATAAGAGATCATGGGAGGATTTCAGGGTAACAAAGACTTCTTAGGGGAGCAGCTCTGTATTTGAGTAGTTGACATAGAATCATTTGTAAAGGGGAGGAGTTGGTAAAGATGACCACGCCCATGTGGGGGCGCCAGAAATATTTCTGCACCCAGGTGCCTGTGACCCTAGGATCGGCCCTGCAGTAGAACCCAGGTACACCCATCTACTGTCCAGAAAAGTCTGGAGAAAACCAGTGGGACCCAGGTAACTCTATCTACTGTCTGGAGGAAACCAGTGGGACCAGCAGGGCTGACTTTAACACAGTCACTGTTGTGGGGCCCAATGTAGTTTCCCCTTGAGCCCAAAATTACTTGATAAGTGGATTCGGGAGGGCCCAACAAAATGTTTGCCCAGGGTCCAATCAGAATTAAAGATGGCCCTGGGGACCAGGTACCCCCATCTACTGTCCAGAGAAGTCTGGTGGAAACCAGTGGAACCCAGCTACACCCATCTACTGTCCAGGGAAGTCTGGAGGAAACCAGTGGGACCCAGGTACACCAATCTACTGTCCGGAGAAGTCTGGTGGAAACTAGTGAGACTCAGATACCTCCATCTACTGTCCAGAAAAGTCTAGAGGAAACCAGTGGGACCCAGTTGCTCCCATCTACTGTCTGGAAAAGTCTGGAGGAAATCAGTGGGACCCAGGTACACCATCTACTGTCCAGAGAAGTCTGGAGGAAACCAGTGGGACCCAGGTACACCATCTACTGTCCAGAGAAGTCTGGGGGAAACCAGTGGGGCCCAGCTACACCCATCTACTGTCCAGAGAAGTCTGGAGGAAACCAGTGGGACCCAGGTACACCATCTACTGTCCAGAGAAGTCTGGGGGAAACCAGTGGGGCCCAGCTACACCCATCTACTGTCCAGAGAAGTCTAGAGGAAACCAGTGGGACCCAGGTACACCATCTACTGTCCAGAGAAGTCTGGAGGAAACCAGTGGGGCCCAGCTACACCCATCTACTGTCTGGAGGAAACCAGTGGGACCCAGGTACACCATCTACTGTCCAGAGAAGTCTGGAGGAAACCAGTGGGACCCAGCTACACCCATCTACTGTCCAGAGAAGTCTGGAGGAAACCAGTGGGACCCAGGTACACCATCTACTGTCCAGAGAAGTCTGGGGGAAACCAGTGGGGCCCAGCTACACCCATCTACTGTCCAGAGAAGTCTAGAGGAAACCAGTGGGACCCAGGTACACCATCTACTGTCCAGAGAAGTCTGGAGGAAACCAGTGGGGCCCAGCTACACCCATCTACTGTCTGGAGGAAACCAGTGGGACCCAGCTACTCCCATCTACTGTCTGGAAAAGTCTAGGCTATAAGAAGATTGCCAAGACCCTGAAACTGAGCTGCAGCACGGTGGCCAAGACCATACAGCGGTATAACAGGAGAGGTTCCACTCAGAACAGGCCTGACCAGATCAAGCATGTGTGGCGGCAACCAGGTGAGGAGGACAAAGACAAGTGTGTCTTGTCTACAGTCAAGCATGGTGGTGGGAGTGTCATGGTCTGGGGCTGCATGAGTGCTGCCGGCACTGGGGAGCTACAGATCATTGAGGGAACCATGAATGCCAACGTGTACTGTGACATACTGAAGCAGAGCATGATCCCCTCCCTTCAGAGACTGGACCGCAGGGCAGTATTCCAACATGATAACCACCCCAAACACACCTCCAAGACCACCACTGCCTTGCTAAAGAAGCTGAGAGTAAAGGTGATGGACTGGCCAAGCATGTCTCCAGACCTAAACCCTATTGATCATCTGTGGGACATCCTCAAACGGAAGGTGGAGGAGCGCAAGGTCTCTAACATCCACCAGCTCTGTGATGTCATCATGGAGGAGGGGAAGAGGACTCCAGTGACAACCTGTGAAGCTCTGCTGACCTCCATGCCCAAGAGGGTTAAGGCAGTGCTGGAAAATAATGGTGGCCCCACAAAATATTGACACTTTGGGCCCAATTTGGAGATTTTCACTTAGGGGTGTACTGACTTTTGTGGCCAGCGGTTTAGACATTAATGGCTGTGTGCTGAGTTATTTTGAGGGGACAGTAAATTTACACTGTTATACAAGCTGTACACTCACTACTTTACATTGTAGACAAGTGTCATTTCTTCAGTGTTGTCACATGAAAAGATAGAAGAAAAGATTTACACAAATGTCACTGAGGGGTGTACTTACTTTTGTCAGATACTGTATATATATATATATACACACACAGAGCTTGTCTTTTGGTGGGCTGTTGGTTGCTGTGGGATACCGCCGCCCCTCCCCCGGGGAGGAAATGGCCGATCCTCGCTGGCTGCACACACAACCCTTTGGCCTTTTGTTCAGCTGGAAGATAAAAACGGAGAAGTTTGTTCTGCTATTTGACACGCTGCCGAAAAAATGTTTATTATCTCAGCCGGCTGTTCAACTTCAGTTCTATGATTATTAATCTCATAATAAGGGCCCCAGAGGGCCCCGGGGGAGGGGCTTATACCGTGTGCGGGGGAGGAGGCCGCCCTGGAGAGGCGGAGATCTACCTGAACTACATGGAGGAGATCAAAGGGGGCAGCAGGCTCTTTATAAGAGATAACCACCAGTGAAAAGTAATGAAGGTTTGAAGAGTGCAGTGGTCAGGAGGATGTAATGTAGAGTGTGGGGGTCAGGAGGATGTAATGTAGAGTGTGGGGGTCAGGAGGATGTAATGTAGAGTGTGGGGGTCAGGAGGATGTAATGTAGAGTGTGGGGGGTCAGGAGGATGTAATGTAGAGTGTGGGGGTCAGGAGGATGTAATGTAGAGTGTGGGGGTCAGGAGGATGTAATGTAGAGTGTGGGGTCAGGGGGATGTAATGTAGAGTGTGGGGGTCAGGAGGATATAATGTAGAGTGTGGGGTCAGTAGTATATAATGTAGAGTGTGGGGTCAGTAGTATATAATGTAGAGTGTGGGGGTCAGTAGTATATAATGTAGAGTGTGGGGTCAGTAGTATATAATGTAGAGTGTGGGGTCAGTAGTATATAATGTAGAGTGTGGGGGTCAGGAGGATGTAATGTAGAGTGTGGGGGTCAGGAGGATGTAATGTAGAGTGTGGGGGTCAGGAGGATGTAATGTAGAGTGTGGGGGTCAGGAGGATGTAATGTAGAGTGTGGGGGTCAGGAGGATGTAATGTAGAGTGTGGGGGTCAGGAGGATGTAATGTAGAGTGTGGGGGTCAGTAGTATATAATGCAGAGTGTGGGGGTCAGGAGGATGTAATGCAGAGTTTGGGGGTCAGTAGTATATAATGCAGAGTGTGGGGGTCAGGAGGATGTAATGTAGAGTGTGGGGTCAGGAGGATGTAATGCAGAGTTTGGGGGTCAGTAGTATATAATGCAGAGTGTGGGGGTCAGGAGGATGTAATGTAGAGTGTGGGGGTCAGGAGGATGTAATGTAGAGTGTGGGGGTCAGGGGGATGTAATGTAGAGTGTGGGGGTCAGTAGTATATAATGTAGAGTGTGGGGGTCAGTAGTATATAATGTAGAGTGTGGGGGTCAGGAGGATGTAATGCAGAGTGTGGGGGTCAGGAGGATGTAATGCAGAGTGTGGGGTCAGTAGTATATAATGTAGAGTGTGGGGGTCAGGAGGATGTAATGCAGAGTGTGGGGTCAGTAGTATATAATGTAGAGTGTGGGGGTCAGTAGTATATAATGTAGAGTGTGGGGTCAGTAGTATATAATGTAGAGTGTGGGGGTCAGGAGGATGTAATGTAGAGTGTGGGGTCAGGAGGATGTAATGCAGAGTGTGGGGTCAGTAGTATATAATGTAGAGTGTGGGGTCAGTAGTATATAATGTAGAGTGTGGGGGTCAGGAGGATGTAATGCAGAGTGTGGGGGTCAGTAGTATATAATGTAGAGTGTGGGGGTCAGTAGTATATAATGTAGAGTGTGGGGTCAGTAGTATATAATGTAGAGTGTGGGGGTCAGGAGGATGTAATGTAGAGTGTGGGGTCAGGAGGATGTAATGTAGAGTGTGGGGTCAGTAGTATATAATGTAGAGTGTGGGGTCAGTAGTATATAATGTAGAGTGTGGGGGTCAGGAGGATGTAATGCAGAGTGTGGGGGTCAGTAGTATATAATGTAGAGTGTGGGGGTCAGTAGTATATAATGTAGAGTGTGGGGGTCAGGGGGATGTAATGTAGAGTGTGGGGGTCAGTAGTATATAATGTAGAGTGTGGGGGTCAGTAGTATATAATGTAGAGTGTGGGGGTCAGGAGGATGTAATGTAGAGTGTGGGGTCAGGGGGATGTAATGTAGAGTGTGGGGGTCAGGAGGATGTAATGTAGAGTGTGGGGTCAGGGGGATGTAATGTAGAGTGTGGGGGTCAGGAGGATATAATGTAGAGTGTGGGGTCAGTAGTATATAATGTAGAGTGTGGGGTCAGTAGTATATAATGTAGAGTGTGGGGGTCAGTAGTATATAATGTAGAGTGTGGGGTCAGTAGTATATAATGTAGAGTGTGGGGTCAGTAGTATATAATGTAGAGTGTGGGGGTCAGGAGGATGTAATGTAGAGTGTGGGGGTCAGGAGGATGTAATGTAGAGTGTGGGGGTCAGGAGGATGTAATGTAGAGTGTGGGGGTCAGGAGGATGTAATGTAGAGTGTGGGGGTCAGGAGGATGTAATGTAGAGTGTGGGGGTCAGTAGTATATAATGCAGAGTGTGGGGGTCAGGAGGATGTAATGCAGAGTTTGGGGGTCAGTAGTATATAATGCAGAGTGTGGGGGTCAGGAGGATGTAATGTAGAGTGTGGGGTCAGGAGGATGTAATGCAGAGTTTGGGGGTCAGTAGTATATAATGCAGAGTGTGGGGGTCAGGAGGATGTAATGTAGAGTGTGGGGGTCAGGAGGATGTAATGTAGAGTGTGGGGGTCAGGGGGATGTAATGTAGAGTGTGGGGGTCAGTAGTATATAATGTAGAGTGTGGGGGTCAGTAGTATATAATGTAGAGTGTGGGGGTCAGGAGGATGTAATGCAGAGTGTGGGGGTCAGGAGGATGTAATGCAGAGTGTGGGGTCAGTAGTATATAATGTAGAGTGTGGGGGTCAGGAGGATGTAATGCAGAGTGTGGGGTCAGTAGTATATAATGTAGAGTGTGGGGGTCAGTAGTATATAATGTAGAGTGTGGGGTCAGTAGTATATAATGTAGAGTGTGGGGGTCAGGAGGATGTAATGTAGAGTGTGGGGTCAGGAGGATGTAATGCAGAGTGTGGGGTCAGTAGTATATAATGTAGAGTGTGGGGTCAGTAGTATATAATGTAGAGTGTGGGGGTCAGGAGGATGTAATGCAGAGTGTGGGGGTCAGTAGTATATAATGTAGAGTGTGGGGGTCAGTAGTATATAATGTAGAGTGTGGGGTCAGTAGTATATAATGTAGAGTGTGGGGGTCAGGAGGATGTAATGTAGAGTGTGGGGTCAGGAGGATGTAATGTAGAGTGTGGGGTCAGTAGTATATAATGTAGAGTGTGGGGTCAGTAGTATATAATGTAGAGTGTGGGGGTCAGGAGGATGTAATGCAGAGTGTGGGGGTCAGTAGTATATAATGTAGAGTGTGGGGGTCAGGGGGATGTAATGTAGAGTGTGGGGGTCAGTAGTATATAATGTAGAGTGTGGGGGTCAGTAGTATATAATGTAGAGTGTGGGGGTCAGGAGGATGTAATGCAGAGTGTGGGGGTCAGGAGGATGTAATGTAGAGTGTGGGGGTCAGTAGTATATAATGTAGAGTGTGGGGGTCAGGAGGATGTAATGCAGAGTGTGGGGGTCAGGAGGATGTAATGTAGAGTGTGGGGGTCAGTAGTATATAATGTAGAGTGTGGGGGTCAGGAGGATGTAATGCAGAGTGTGGGGGTCAGGAGGATGTAATGTAGAGTGTGGGGTCAGTAGTATATAATGTAGAGTGTGGGGTCAGTAGTATATAATGTAGAGTGTGGGGGTCAGGAGGATGTAATGTGTCCATATTGGAAGATTTCCCCTCACTTCCTGTTCCGGTGACAACGATATGATTTTGGATTTCCCTTCACTTCCTGTCCTGGGTCCTATAGAGGGGTGCCCCTCCCAGAAGGTAATGTCCGGTTCCGGATGGAGTTGGACTCGGAGTGGCCCCGCCGGGTGTCAGTTTGTGGGATTTGTGGAGTGCGGAGCCCCTCGGTGTGTCGGTGACCCATCCCCCTCCCCCCCCCCCTACAGAGAGCTGCACACTGCCTGTTCACATTGAGGAGTATAAATAAAGTTGTCAATAACAGAGCGGAAACGTGTCAATAAAGTTTCTATTAGAGGAAAAAAAACAAAAAACGGGTGAATGATGTCATGTGACGCAGTGGAGTGGAGTGGATTGGTCGGGTCTGGGGGGGCGGGGCGGAGAGATCAGTCCGGAACGGTTGAGCGCCGATTTCCGGCATTATTCAGCAGGTCGGCCGGCGCGGAGGATCAACATGGTGAGTCCGGGGAGGGAGAGGGAGCCCTACCGTACAAATCACCCGCACCACACCGACTACGGGGCCGGCACACCGCCGGGAGAGGCGATCGGCAGATTGATGGATCCTAATGATCCTCTCTGGGGTCACCGAAACAGGAAAGGGGCCAAATCCCCTCACTGGGGACACAGAGAGCCATAAAACCTGATAGGAGGAGCTAACCCTTCCACACCCCGCCCACCAATCAAATCACAGCTTTGTCTGGAGTTCTCCTTTAATAAGATGGCGGCGGGGTGACCCCCCAATATATAGAGACCCCCCTCCCCCATAGTGACCCCCCCCAATATATAGAGACCCCCCCTCCCCAATAGTGACCCCCCCTCCCCCATAGTGACCCCCCCTCCCCTCCCCCATAGTGACCCCCCTCCCCCATAGTGACCCCCCCTCCCCTCCCCCATAGTGACCCCCCTCCCCCATAGTGACCCCCCTCCCCCATAGTGACCCCCCCTCCCCTCCCCCATAGTGACCCCCCCTCCCCTCCCCCATAGTGACCCCCCTCCCCCATAGTGACCCCCCTCCCCAATAGTGACCCCCCCTCCCCTCCCCCATAGTGACCCCCCTCCCCCATAAAGACCCCCCTCCCCCATAGTGACCACCCCCCCCCTCCCCCATAGTGACCCCCCTCCCCCATAAAGACCCCCCTCCCCCATAGTGACCACCCCCCCCTCCCCCATAGTGACCCCCCCTCCCCTCCCCCATAGTGACCCCCCCTCCCCTCCCCCATAGTGACCCCCCTCCCCCATAGTGACCCCCCCTCCCCTCCCCCATAGTGACCCCCCCTCCCCTCCCCCATAAAGACCCCCCTCCCCCATAGTGACCACCCCCCCCTCCCCCATAGTGACCACCCCCCCCTCCCCCATAGTGACCCCCCTCCCCCATAGTGACCCCCCTCCCCTCCCCCATAGTGACCCCCCCTCCCCCATAGTGACCCCCCCTCCCCTCCCCCATAAAGACCCCCCTCCCCCATAGTGACCCCCCTCCCCCATAGTGACCCCCCCTCCCCTCCCCCATAGTGACCCCCCTCCCCCATAGTGACCCCCCTCCCCTCCCCCATAGTGACCCCCCCTCCCCTCCCCCATAGTGACCCCCCCTCCCCCATAGTGACCCCCCTCCCCCATAGTGACCCCCCCTCCCCCATAGTGATCCCCCCTCCCCCTCCTCCATCCTGCACTCCCCCTCCACCGCTACACTAATCCCCAACTAAATCATCTACAGAGCCTTGCAAAAGTATTCACCCCCCTTGGCATTTTTCCTGTTTTGTTGCCTCACATCCTGGAATAACATGGATTGTTTGAGGATTTGTATCATTTCATTTACAGAACACGCCCACAACTCGGAAGATGTTTTTTTTATTATTGTGAAGTAAACAACAAATAGAAAATAATAGAAAAAGTCAATGAGCAAAACTATTCACCCCCCTACAGTCAATACTTTGTAGAGCCGATATCACAGCTCCAAGTCACTCTGGATAAGTCTCTATGAGGTGTCACATCTCACCACTGGGGATTTGTTCCCCATTCCTACTTGTAAAACTGCTCCGCCTCCTTCCAGTTGGATGGTTTGCCCTTGTGAACAGCGATCTTTAAGTCTGACCACAGATTTTCTATTGGATTGAGGTCTGGGCTTTGACTAGGCCATTCCAACACATTTACATGTTTCCTTGGCCGCCATCATGGAGGGGGGGGGGGAGGGGGTACAGCCGATACACATGTAAGGGGCCCGAGTGTCTGGAGGGGCCCGGCGGGCAACCAGGAAGTGTGCAGGAGGGAGGAGCCGGAGGGAGGAGCCGGAGGAGATATGGTGCTGGTCTGCAGGAGAGACACAGCACAGTAAGCTGGCGGGGCTGGGACTCGGGAGATGGTATGAGGGAGGGACTCAACAGCCTTTCAGTTGCTGATTGGCTCAGGAGGCGGGCTTCTCCGCCTCCTGCTGCCTCCTTAGCCAATAGGTACGCAGGGTGCCCCGTCCCGAGCCTCGTGCTTCCTGTGTTGGGGGGGGAGGGGACAGAATTCTTCTGAAGAGAAGCTGCTGCAGAGATCGCTGTGAGTGAAAAAAATAAAAATAAAAAAAATAAGAAGTGTTTCCCTGAAGCTGGTAGAAGACATTGTACAGAGCACAGCCTGCGCCCCCCTAATATCGATCGCTGTATTATCAGATCTATCGCTGTCCTTTTAGCAGAAAGTGAAAGTAACTTTACACACATGTGCAGCAGAGATGTCACCTGATGTCACCGTGTTCAAAGGACGGCACTGTGGGTAGCATTACAGTGACTGTTATTACTCCACGTTCACTAAACTAGCCAATGCTCTGAAAAGCAATCCGTGCGGATTGCTTTTCAGGCCCCTTTCACATGAGCGATCCGATCGGGTCCTCCTGTCCGTTCTTTTTTTAGGCAACCCGATCGGACCGCCCATTGTTCTCTATGGAGCGGCGGATTTAAATGGAAATGTGTCTGTTTTACACCCGCCTGCCTCCGATCCGATCTGGCAAAAAAGAAAAGATGGAAGGGCCCCCATCCCCCCTCTGTCTGGCCGGATCGGAGGGCAGTTGGGTGTTAGAGCTGAACGATTCCGGCCAAAATCAGAATCACCATTTTTTTTTTTTTGCTTAGAATAAAAAGATCACAATTCTCTCAGGATTCTCGCAACATAAAATCTTTCACATTATACAAAAAAAAAAAAATGGGCTAACTTTACTGGTTAGTTTTTTGGGTTTTTTTTTGCCCGATCTGTGCCAATCAGTGCCCACAAATGGGCACTGATTGGCACCATTATGTTGCAGTGATGCCCAGCAATGCCACCCTTAGGGGCATCAGTGCAAACAATCAGTGCCACCTGTCAGTGCCCATCCGTGCCCATCTGTGCCAACTATCAGTGCCGCCTATGAGTGCCCATCTGTGCCAATTATCAGTGCCCATCTGTGCCAATTATCAGTGCCCATCTGTGCCAATTATCAGTGCTGCCTATGAGTGCCCATCTGTGCCCACCTATCAGTGCCCATCTGTGCCAACTATCAGTGCCGCCTATGAGTGCCCATCTGTGCCAATTATCAGTGCTGCCTATGAGTGCCCATCTGTGCCAATTATCAGTGCCGCCTATGAGTGCCCATCTGTGCCAATTATCAGTGCTGCCTATGAGTGCCCATCTGTGCCAATTATCAGTGCTGCCTATGAGTGCCCATCTGTGCCCACCTATCAGTGCCCATCTGTGCCAACTATCAGTGCCGCCTATGAGTGCCCATCTGTGCCAATTATCAGTGCTGCCTATGAGTGCCCATCTGTGCCAATTATCAGTGCCGCCTATGAGTGCCCATCTGTGCCAATTATCAGTGCTGCCTATGAGTGCCCATCTGTGCCAATTATCAGTGCCGCCTATGAGTGCCCATCTGTGCCAATTATCAGTGCTGCCTATGAGTGCCCATCTGTGCCAATTATCAGTGCCGCCTATGAGTGCCCATCTGTGCCAATTATCAGTGCCGCCTATGAGTGCCCATCTGTGCCAATTATCAGTGCCGCCTATGAGTGCCCATCTGTGCCAATTATCAGTGCCGCCTATGAGTGCCCATCTGTGCCAATTATCAGTGCCGCCTATGAGTGCCCATCTGTGCCAATTATCAGTGCTGCCTATGAGTGCCCATCTGTGCCCACCTATCAGTGCCCATCGGTGCCGCCTATGAGTGCCCATCTGTGCCCACCTATCAGTGCCCATCTGTGCCAACTATCAGTGCCACCCATAACTACCCATCAATGCCGCCTATGAGTGCTAATCAGTGCCACCTATGAGTGCCCATCGGTGCCGCATACCAGTGCCACCTATCAGTGCCACCTCATTGGTGCCCATCAGTGCCGCCGTATCAGTGCCCGTCATTGAAGAAGAAAACTTATTTACAAAAATTTTTAACAGAAACAAAGAAAAACTTGTTTTTTTAAAAAAATTTTCGGTCTTTTTTTACTTGTTGCGCAAAAAATAAAAACCGCAGAGGTGATCAAATACCACCAAAAGAAATCTCTATTTGTGGGAACAAAATGATAAAACATTTTTTGGGGTACAGTGTAGCACGACCGCGCAATTGTCATTCAAACTGCGACAGCGCTGAAAGCTGAAAATTGGCCCGGGCGGGAAGGTGTCTAAGTGCCCCCCCGGTATTGAAGGGGTTAAACAAAACAAACCTCCAATCAGTTCACTTGTATGTATAATTTAGATAAAAAAACAAAAAACTATATTTGGTAAATATTAAATACACAAAAACAGGTAATCAAAACTTTTGGACGAAAAAAATGGGCTAATTTTACCGCTTTGTTTTTTTTTTTTTAATTCATTAGTGTGTTTTTTGCAAAAAAAAAAAAAAAAGTTGCGTTTGAAAGACAAATGCGCAAATACCATGTGACATTAAATATTGCAACAACCGCTATTTTATTCCCTAGGGTCTCTGCTAAAAAATATATATATATATATACAATGTTTGGGGGTTTGAAGTGAATTTCTAGCAGAAAATACAGGATTTTTTACTTGTAAGCAACAAGTGTCAGAAAAAGATTTAGTCTTTAAATGGTTAAACTGAGAACTCCTCCTCCATAAGTGGAAACATTGTATCTCTTTAGCTTCTTTTCTCAGACTTGGCTGCCCAGAGAGGAGAGAAGTCGCTCCACAGAAGATTTCAGGCAACTTGTATTGACCTCTATTACAGAAGTCCTTTGCAAGTCGCACTGAAGTTATAATCGGCCTTTTTTATCAGCACAATCGGCCGATTAATTGAAAAACGCCAAATATCTGGAGACCTCTAATTAGTGGGAATGCTTTAGCAGTCCCACTATTGTTATTCGATTTTATTTATCTTTAATTTTATTCCGTACGTTATTTGGCTCTGCGTATCTTCTGCATACTTTCGGCTATTAAAACCATTCAACTATTAAAATGTTCGTCTCTTTCAGCTGATGATGGGACTTTTTCAACTTTTTTCCCACCATTTATACTTTTTAAAATATTAAGCTTTTTATCACTTTTTTTTAACATTGAAGTCTATGGGAGCATGCTTCAGATCCTTAAATTCTTCTTCCGCTCCCAAAAGTTTCAGCTCCTTCATACTTTCACCTACAGACGCCAAACAAACTTTAAAATGTTCACAAAATATTCAGCTATCTGGCTATATCTTTTCAGTTTGATATCTTTTACAGTTTTTGAGAAAAAGCTTTTTGTTTAGAGGTCATTTCAGGAAATTTTAGCCATTAATCAGAGTGTAATGTGTGTGTTTTGTTGCCATGGTTACCAAAGCTTCTGTTATACACAGGGGGGGGAGGTGGCTGGAGCATCTCAGCTCTGATTACAGAGCCCGGGGGAGGGGACAGACACACCATGTACTGATTTATAATAGAGGAATATGATGGGGCAGATTTGATGGGGCAGTTTTGATGGTGGCAATATGATGGGGCAGTTTTGATAGGGCAATTCTGATAGGGCAATTCTGATGGGGCAGTTTTGATGGGGCAGTTTTGATGGGGCAGTTTTGATGGGGCAGTTTTGATGGTGGCAATATGATGGGGCAGTTTTGATGGGGCAGTTTTGATGGTGGCAATATGATGGGGCAGTTTTGATGGGGCAGTTTTGATGGGGCAGTTTTGATGGGGCAATTCTGATGGGGCAATTCTGATGGGGCAATTCTGATGGGGCAATTCTGATGGGGCAATTCTGATGGGGCAATTCTGATGGGGCAATTCTGATGGGGCAGTTTTGATGGTGGCAATATGATGGGGCAGTTTTGATGGGGCAGTTTTGATGGGGCAGTTTTGATGGGGCAGTTTTGATGGGGCAGTTTTGATGGGGCAATTTTGATGGGGCAATTTTGATGGGGCAATTCTGATGGGGCAGTTTTGATGGCAGTATGATGGGGCAGTTTTGATGGTGGCAATATGATGGGGCAATTCTGATGGTGGCAATATGATGGGACAATTTTGATGGAGCAATTCTGATGGGGCAGTTTTGATGGTGGCAATATGATGGGGCAGTTTTAATGGGGACAATTTTGATGGGGCAATTCTGATGGGGCAGTTTTGATGGCAGTATGATGGGGCAGTTTTGATGGCGGCCGTTTTAGCAATTTAGTTATTCAGCATTCCCCCCGCATTTTCCCCAGGAAATGTATTTTCTAGTTTTAACTTGAAACCAACAAATGTCAGGAAAAAGGTTTAGTGTTTAAGTGGTTTAAACTTTTTTCACTTACACAGGAAGTCTATTCCATTGACAAATTGTTACAATGTTTATACTTAAGTTAAACTGATAAAGAATGTTGTGATTCTTGGCACTGCCCATTTTTTTTTTTCTCTTCCTTTCTTTTGATGGCTTCAGAAGAGCAGAGAGAATTCTTTGCATAGAAAGAATCGTGAAACGCTTTAGATCGAGATCGCGATAACGATTCTTGACGATTAATTGTGCAGCTCTATTGGGTGTAAACGGACGGTATGAGCCGACACAGATCTGTCAGTTGCCCGCTCAGCTCAGCAAGGGACCCCCAGATAGACCCCCTGCGGAGAAAAACTGGATCGGCCCCCCCCTGTGTGAAGATAAGGCCGGCCATAGACGGTTTGAATTCTGTTTAGCAGAGACTGGCCGAGATTCAATCTATGTTTGGGCCGGCTGAATGTACCCAAGTTCATCGATCGATCGACTTGAGTACGACCAGCCTGTCAGATTTTACATACAATTATCGCTAGCAGCTCTTGTAGCATCTAGCAGTAATTTACTGTGTTCTCCTGGCGGGGGCAGTTTTCCCACCCCCCACTGGGAGAATACAATGGCTCCGCAGCAGGGGTTCCCCCATCAACGCTGTGTGTGTTAATTGGGGAAACCAAGCAATTTTTTTCCTGCAACCCGTGGGACACCGATGGGGGGGGGGGGGGGAATGATAATTTGGCCAAAATGGGGAAAAAAAAGTGCTTTCTTTATATATACTTTAGTATGATACATAACTAGAACATCTAACAGGGTTATGTCATCGCAGGAGATTTCCCCTCACTTCCTGTCTTAGTGTCACCAGAACAGGAAGTGAGGGGATCTCCCTGTGGAAATATAGCCAGCAATTATATATATATTATAATTTGGACATTTAGGGCAAAAAATGCAAGCTATTTCCCCACAGTGAGATCCCCCCCCCACTTCCTGTTCTGGTGACACTAAGACAGGAAATCTCATGCAATGATGTAACCCTATTAGATGTTCTAGTTATATATATATATATATATATATATATATATATATATAAGTGTATATAAAGCAAGCACTTTTTTTCTCATTTTGGCTAAATTATGGAAGAGTTAAAACCACATTCTTTTTTTTTTTTTTTTACCATCTGTGTCCTATTGTGAGGTCACATGGGCGCAACAGGTAGTGAGAGAGAAATGCCCTTGGAGACAGTTGCCGCCAGAACCCCAGGATGGAGGAGATGGGACTGGAGGAGGAGATGGGACTGGAGGAGGAGATGGGATGGAGGAGGACATGGGACTGGAGGACATGGGACTGGAGGACATGGGACTGGAGGAGGAGATGAGACTGGAGGAGGAGGATGTGGGATGGAGGAGATGGGACTGGAGGAGGAGATGGGACTGGAGGAGGAGGAGGTGGGATGGAGGAGATGGGACTGGAGGAGGACATGGAATGGAGGAGATGGGACTGGAGGAGGACATGGAATGGAGGAGATGGGACTGGAGGAGGAGATGGGACTGGAGGAGGAGGATGTGGGATGGAGGAGATGGGACTGGAGGAGGAGGAGGAGGTGGGATGGAGGAGATGGGACTGGAGGAGGACATGGAATGGAGGAGATGGGACTGGAGGAGGAGATGGGACTGGAGGATGTGGGATGGAGGAGATGAGACTGAAAGAGGAAGACATGGGATGGGACTCGGTGGGACTGCCAGTGGGCGGGCCCTGGACAATGTTTATGGTCAGGTTTGGGGGTGGAGGGGGCCCAGGCCTAAAACTGTGTAAGGGGCCCCAAAATTTCTGATGGCAGCCCTGCATGTTTCCCCTTAAACCACTCAAGTGTTGCTTTAGCAGTGTGTTTGGGGTCATTGTCCTGCTGGAAAGTGGAACCTCCATCCTAGCCTCAAATCACACACAGAGTGGTACAGGTTTTGCTCAAGAATATCCCTGTATTTAGCACCATCCATCTTTCCCTCAAATCTGACCAGTTTCCCAGTCCTGACTGCTGAAAAACATCCCCACAGCATGATGCTGCCACCACCATGTTTCACAGTGGGGATGGTGTTCTTTGGGTGATGTGATGTGTTGGGTTTGCGCCAGACATAGCGTTTTCTTTGATGGCCAAAAAGTTCAATTTTAGTCTCATCAGACCAGAGCACCTTCCTCCATACATTTTGGGAGTCTCCCACATGTCTTTTCACAAACTCACAAGGTGCCATTTTGTTTTTTGCTAAAAGTAATGTCTTTCTTCTGGCCACTCTGCCATAAAGCCCAACTCTATGGAGCGTACGGCTTATTGTCCTCCTATGTACAGATACTCCAGTCTCTGCTGTGGAACTCTGCAGCTCCTCCAGGGTTACCTTAGGTCTCTGTGCTCCTCTCTGATTAATGACCTCCTTGCCCGCTCCGTGAGTTTTGGTGTGCGGCCGTCTCTTGGCAGGTTTGTGTTGTGCCATGTTCTTTCCATTTGGTTATGATAGATTTGATGGTCCTCCTAGGGATCATCAAAGATTTGGATATTTTTTATAACCTAACCCTGACTAGGTGTTGCAGTCTCTGGGGCCTTTCACAAAGGTGTGTCTATGTAATGACAGATCATGTGACACTTAGATTGCACACAGGTGGACATCATTTCACTAATTATGTGACTTCTGAAGGTAATTGGTGGCACCGGAGCTTTTTATGGGCTTCATAACAAAGGGGGTGAATACATACGCACATGACAATTATCAGTTTTATGTATATATTTTTCTAATTTTACTTCACCAACTTAGACTATTGTGTTCTGATTAGGGGTGCACCGAATGGGTTTTTTGGTGTCAACCTATACCGAAAATGAAAAATACACTAGGCCGAAAACCGATACCAAAAATTACTGTTTTAAAAAAAATATTTTTTATACAGGAGATGGTCAGAGACTGCAGTTCCTATGGATGTTAGTAAATAATGACCGATTGGCCTTCTCACCTGACCCACGATACCCCCCAGGTCAAACCACCCCCCCTCCATTAGTACAGACCCCCCTCCAGGAAAACCCCCCCCCCCCCATCCATTAGTACAGACCCCCCCTCCCAGGACAAACCATCCCCCCTCCATTAGTACAGACCCCCCCTCCGTTAGTACAGACCCCCCTCCAGGACAAACCACCCCCCCTCCATTAGTACAGACCCCCCCTCCGTTAGTACAGACCCCCTCCCAGGACAAACCACCCCCCTCCGTTAGTACAGACCCCCCCAGGACAAACCACCCCCCCTTCCATTAGTACAGACCCCCCAGGACAAACCACCCCCCCTCCATTAGTACACACCCCCCCTCCATTCACCAGGACAAACCACCCCCCTCCATTAAAATGATGTAGTTTGGGTACAGCGTTGTATCACTGCGCAATTGTCATTCAGCTGAAAATTGGCTTGGGCAGGAAGGGGGTACATTTTTTTTTTTTAAATAATTTTACAATTTAGTTTTACATATTTTTTATTTTTTTTTAAAAATGGACTTCCTTCCAAGAAATGCGTCGGGTGTAAATCATTATATGGGGGATAACCTGAGAGGAATGTGATCTGCCGGATCCAAGCCAGTTGGGGGGAAATGCTTTTGTGATGGGGACAGATTTCTGTGGGCTACAGAAAGTGTGCCAAGGTGCCACCTTGATTGGTGGGCGTTCCTGGAGGACATGGTCTATGGTGACACAGAGCGCCGTACATGGAGTGTAACGGTGTCCATATAGAGGTTGGAGGAAGCGGCGCTTACAAAAATGTGCCAACAATACCAACCAAGTACAACACATTCACTTCCAAAAATTTTAGTCAAAACTTTGATTCCATCACTAATAAGGACTAAGCATGGGTGGCCTCTGTTGTCTAAGGCCCGCCCCCGCAGAGCAGTGTAACTCATTGATGTCCAATAGATCAGTAGAGACGTCCGTCAGTGTCAGGATGGGGGGGGGGGGGGGGTGTCGGTGCAATATTCCTGCCGGGGGGACGTCTGTGCAGGAAGTTCTTCTCATACGATGGACACGGCGAGGACTAAGCGTCTTCTATCAGCCGGTAGGTTCACCTTCTATAGATTCCGGGGGGACATTCTCATTTCTTCCTCAAACATTCCACACATTCGCTTCATTGGTTTTATTCCACCGCTAATATATACTCCGCATTGACCTTGTATAGCGCTTTTCTCTCTGAGGACTCCAAGTATTGGAGATGGCGTTGGCCGGGAATCGAACCCGGGTCAGCTGCTTGTAAGGCAGCTATGCTCACCACTGCACCACCAACGCAAAGGTAGCATGTCTTTGTAGTGTGGGAGGAAACCGGAGTACCCGGAGGAAACCCACGCAAGCACAGGGAGAACATGCAAACTCCATGCAGATAGTGTCCTGGTCAGGATTTGAACCAAGGACCCCAGTGCTGCAAGGCTCACCACTAAGCTTCTGTGCTGCCCATATTTGGCCTCTGTTCTCGAAGGCCCGCCCCCGCTGATCGGGGTACATCAGTTATGTCCACACAGTCCCGGATTGGGTGGGACTTTCCTGCATTTCTTCCTCTGTCCCACAATCCCGCGGTACAAGGGTTTTGTCCCGCATCACTGCATCAGTTGATGATGATATAGTAACTTCCAGCGCATCCAGGCCAGCTTGTGATCCCATTTCCATCATCGCACCTCCTAAGGATCGCCCCCTGGGGCCCCTGGTTTTAGGTCTGGCCCTGGAGGACGAAGACTGGTAGGAACAATCATAAAGTAACTTCCAGCGCATCCAACACAGCTTGTGATTGGTGAGCAAACCCGCTGGGTGTGGCCTGTGTAGCTATAGAGAGAGCGTGCAGCTGTCAAATTCAACCTGTGATGATGGGCGGGACTGCTACCTAGACCCGCCCCTTTGTCAGGCAACCAGCCTATAGGGAAACAGCGGGCATTTATACATTGGTGGCGGGGAAAAGATGCCCGGGTGTGATGTAAATTGTCTTAACATTAGGGCTGCAACTAACGATTATTTTTTCGATTAATAACCTTAAAAAAAAAAGTGTGGTGTGTAATTTAGTTAATGTATAAATTTAAAAAAAAAGGTAATTTATTTTTAAATATCTCCTATGGAGTGGTAAATATAAATAACCAACTATATGGTTAGGGAGCAAAATATCGAATCCACTCAGAAGATATATACTGTATATACTATTAGATGAGATATATACTGTATATACTATTAGAGGAGATATATACTGTATATACTATTAGAGGAGATATATACTGTA
>NC_133334.1:5663238-5688238 GCF_042186555.1 Aquarana catesbeiana | reverse complement strand
CTTTGTTCTTCGAGGACACCCAAGCTTTGGAGCAGTCTGCCTTGAGCCCAGCAACAGTCCATTCATACCAATGACCAGCAGTGATGAGCATGGTTGAGACTCTGTTCTTCATAGCCGCCAACCCCCTGAAGCAGTCAGACTGGAGCCCAGGGATTGGTAATTCATACGAACCATTGGTAAGCATGGGTGAGCCTTTGTTCTTCAAGGACACCCAAGCTTTGGAGCAGTCTGCCTTGAGCCCAGCAACAGTCCATTCATACCAATGACCAGCAGTGATGAGCATGGTTGAGACTCTGTTCTTCATAGCCGCCAAGCCCCTGAAGCAGTCAGACTGGAGCCCAGGGATTGGTAATTCATACGAACCATTGGTAAGCATGGGTGAGACTTTGTTCTTCAAGGACACCCAAGCTTTGGAGCAGTCTGCCTTGAGCCCAGCAAAAGTCCATTCATACCAATGACCAGCAGTGATAATCATGGATGAGACTCTGTGCTTTATGGCCACCAACCCTGTGAATAAGTCTGACTGGAGCCCAGGGACCATCCGTTCATATGAGCCGTTGATGTGTGAGACTCTGTTCTTCAAGGCCACCCAGCCTCTGGAGCAGTCAGCCTTGAGCCCAGCAACCGTCCATTCAATCCAATAACCAGCAGTGTTGAGCATGGATGAGACTCTGTTCTTCATGGCCACCCATCCCTTATAGCATTCTGCCTTGAGCCCAGCGACCGTCGATTCAATCCAATAACCAGCAGTGTTGAGCATGGATGAGACTCTGTTCTTCGTGGCCATCCATCCCTTATAGCATTCTGCCTTGAGCCCAGCGACCGTCCATTCAATCCAATAACCAGCAGTGTTGAGCATGGGTGAGACTCTGTTCTTCGTGGCCACCCATCCCTTATAGCATTCTGCCTTGAGCCCAGCGATCGTCCATTCAATCCAATAACCAGCAGCGTTGAGCATGGGTGAGACTCTGTTCTTCATGGCCATCCATCCCTTATAGCATACTTCCTTGAGCCCAGCGACCCTCCATTCATACCAATGACCAGCAGTGATAAGCACGGGTGAGACTCTGTTCTTCATGGCCACCAGCCCCCTGTAGCAGTCAGACTGGAGCCCAGGGATTGGTAATTCAATCCAATTACCAGCAATGCTAAGCATAGGTGGGACTTTGTTCTTCAAGGCCACCCATCCCTTATAGCATATTGCCTTGAGCCCAGCAACCATCCATTCATACCAATGACCAGCAGTGATAAGCATGGGTGAGACTCTGTTCTTCAAGGCCACCAAGTCCGTGAATAAGTCTGACTGGAGCACAGGGACCATCCGTTCATATGAACCATTGATAAGCATGGGTGAGACTCTGTGCTTCAAGGTCACCCAGCCTTTGGAGCAGTCTTCCTTGTGCCCAGCAACCGTCCATTCATACCAATGAACATCAGTGGTAAGCATGGGTGAGACTCCGTTCTTCAAGGTCCCCCAGCCTCTGGAGCAGTTTGCCTTGTGCCCAGCAACCCTCCATTTATACCAATGACCATCATTGGTAAGTATGGGTGAGACTCTGTTCTTCAAGGCCACCCACCCCTTGGAGCATCCTGCGACCGTCCATTCATACCAACGACCAGCAGTGATAAGAATGGGTGAGACTCTCTTCTTTAAGGCCATCCATCCTGGGTACCAGTCTGATGTGGGACCAGGGACTATCCGTTCATACCAATATGCGTCATTGCTAAGCTTGGGTGGGACTCTGATCTCTAAGCCCACCCAGCTCCTGAACCAGTCAGCATTAACAATGTCATCTACTAACAAAATAACATTCAGCTGGTGAATGAAATAGTAGCGGGATGTTCCTCCCGTGAAACGCATAGTGAGCGCGTAATCCATTATGAGGGTGCTTGTGAAAAGCATCACCTTCATGTCGTTTACAGGGGTCATCAGCTTCATAAGAAAGCTGGGGGGTTTGGGTGGAGGTTTCCCAATGGTTGTAGACCACTCCTTGATGTCCTGCATCACTTTCTCCAGGAATTCCGCTGTTTCCTGCTCCACCGTTTTCATAAACCCCTTAAACTCCTCTGTTTTGTGGTCCACCATCTCCATAATGTCTGATGTTTCCTTCTCTGCCCTCTTAATAAACTCTGCGGTTCTATTCTCCGCCTTCTCTATAAACTGGGCGGTCCTCTGTTCCGCCTTCTTCATAAATTCTGCCTCTTCCTTCTCCGCCTTCCCGATAAACTCCACAAAAGCGGCTTTTTTCTGCCGCAACTCCTCCATGAAGGCCGCCGTTTTATGCTCCGCCTTCTCCCTAATCTCCATATATTCCGCCGTTTTCTGCCGCACCTCCTCCATGATGTGCGCCGTTTCCTGACGCACCTCCTCCATAGTCTGTGTTGTTTTATCCTCCATCTTCTCCTGATACGCCGCAGCTTCTCGCTGCACCTCCTCCAGAATCTCCACAATATCTGCAGTTTCCTGCTTCACAATCTGCATAATCTCCGCTGTTTCCACCTCCACCTCCTCCATAATCCGCGCAGCTTTGTGCTCCGCTTCCTGAATAAAAATCGCCGTTTCCAGCGACACTTTCTGCATGAATTCCGCCGTCTCCCGCTCCACCCTCTGCAGAAAGTCAGCAAATTCCTCCTTCCTGTCATGGACCCTTCCTACATACAGCAGGAAGTCCACAAACACCACCACCACCAGCAGCAGTAAGATCTTATACCGCAGCCTCATTTTTGGTAACAGTTTTTGAAAACCGCTATAAAAATAACGATAGTCAGAAATAACTGTCACTTTTTTAACGATCTCTGATAATCAGTAGATAGAAATCCGCACTCGATACCAATTCCTGGTGATCAAATGTGATTCAAAACAAAGCAATCAACAGCAACTCCCTCTAGAAACAACTGTCTCTGCTGAGAGTCAAAGTCAACTGACACTTCTGTCTGGCTTGCACAGCTGTTTAACTGCCAGGGAGGTCATGTGACCTGTGATGTCATAGAGTGCTGTGCACATGTCTGTACATGTGACCTGTGATGTCAGTGTGCTGTGCACATGTCTGTACATGTGACTTCCTTATAAGGAAATCCCATAGAGCTCAATACTAAACATATTGAGATATGTGGAAGGTTTCCTATTGGATGGAATCGATATTATAAGATCATTTATTTAACAAAAATAAAAGGGTCTCATCAGACAGAATATATTATTATTATTATTATTATTATTATTAGATCAAATCAGAGAAATCTGACATTTGAAAGTGATTTTGTTAAGAAGATTGTGAGAGGGATAACTGTCACTTTGGGGAGGTGGTGTGGGAGGAGTCTATGGGGGGAGTGGTCGTTATTTTTATTTAATCACATGCCGACCGGGCCATAGACGGCCACAGCGCGGTCGGCTTATCCCGGGAGGGCGGCCATGGAAGTCCTCCTAGAATGCCGAGAACTTCCGTGACCGCCGGGTCCAGAGGACACAACGCATCACGGTGAACGGCCGCCATGTGATCGCTCCATCAAATGACAGAGCGATCACATGTCAACAAACCCTCCCTCCCCTCTGTGTGCCGATCAGTACAGAGGGGGAGGAGCGGGGAGGAGAGGGGGAGGAGCGGGGAGGAGAGGGGGAGGAGCGGGGAGGAGAGGGGGAGGAGCGGATGGTAGCGGCGGTGTGGTCTTCATCTGTAGTGCTCACAACGCTGCTCTATAACAAATACAGTCACCTCCATCCATCCCAACCATCCCATCCATCCCATCCATCCCTCCATCCATCCCATCCCTCCATCCCTCCATCCATCCATCCCATCCCTCCATCCCATCCCTCCATCCCATCCCTCCACCCATCCCATCCATCCCTCCATCCATCCCTCCATCCCATCCCTCCCATCCCTCCATCCATCCCATCCCTCCCATCCCTCCATCCATCCCATCCCTCCATCCATCCATCCATCCCATCCCTCCATCCATCCCATCCCTCCATCCATCCCATCCCTCCATCCATCCCATCCCTCCATCCATCCCATCCCTCCATCCCATCCCTCCATCCATCCCATCCCTCCATCCCATCCCTCCATCCATCCCTCCATCCATCCCATCCCTCCATCCATCCATCCATCCCATCCCTCCATCCATCCATCCCATCCCTCCATCCCATCCCTCCATCCATCCCTCCATCCATCCCATCCCTCCATCCATCCCATCCCTCCATCCCATCCCTCCATCCATCCCTCCATCCATCCCATCCCTCCATCCATCCATCCATCCATCCCATCCCTCCATCCATCCCATCCCTCCATCCCATCCCTCCATCCATCCCTCCATCCATCCCATCCCTCCATCCATCCATCCCATCCCTCCATCCATCCATCCATCCCATCCCTCCATCCATCCATCCCATCCCTCCATCCATCCCTCCATCCCTCCATCCATCCCTCCATCCCTCCATCCATCCATCCATCCCTCCATCCATCCATCCCATCCATCCCATCCATCCCTCCATCCCATCCCTCCATCCCATCCCTCCCTCCATCCATCCATCCATCCATCCATCCATCTCATCCCTCCATCCATCTCATCCCTCCATCCATCCCATCCCTCCATCCATCCCATCCCTCCATCCATCCCATCCCTCCATCCATCCCATCCCTCCATCCCTCCATCCATCTCATCCCTCCATCCATCCCATCCCTCCATCCCTCCATCCATCCATCCCTCCATCCATCCATCCCTCCATCTATCCATCCCATTCCTCCATCCATCCATCCCTCCATCCATCCCTCCATCCATCCCTCCATCCATCCATCCATCCATCCATCCCTCCATCCATCCATCCCTCCATCCATCCCTCCATCCATCCATCCATCCCTCCATCCATCCCTCCATCCATCCATCCCTCCATCCCTCCATCCATCCCTCCATCCATCCCTCCATCCATCCCTCCATCCATCCATCCCTCCATCCATCCATCCATCCATCCATCCATCCATCTATCCATCCATCCCTCCATCCATCTATCCATCCATCCATCCTTCCCTCCATCCATCCATCCATCCATCCATCCATCCATCCATCCCTCCATCCATCCATCTATCCATCCCTCCATCCATCCCTCCATCTATCCATCCATCCATCCTTCCCTCCATCCATCCTTCCCATCCATCCATCCCATCCATCCATCCCTCCATCCCATCCCTCCATCCCATCCATCCATCCCATCCCTCCATCCCATCCATCCCTCCATCTATCCATCCCTCCATCCATCCATCCCATCCATCCATCCCATCCCTCCATCCATCCATCCCATCCATCCATCCCATCCCTCCATCTATCCATCCCTCCATCTATCCATCCCTCCATCTATCCATCCTTCCCTCCATCTATCCATCCCTCCATCCCATCCATCCATCCCTCCATCTATCCATCCATCCCTCCATCCCATCCATCCATCCCATCCCCCATCCATCCCTCCATCCATCCATCCCATCCCTCCATCCATCCCATCCATCCATCCATCCCTCCATCCATCCATCCATAGTATAATACTCTGCAATACTCTGCAACACCCCACAATACTCTGCAATACTCTGCAATACCCCACAATACTCTGCAATACCCCGCAATACCCCACAATACTCTGCAATACCCCACAATACTCTGCAATACCCCACAATACTCTGCAATACCCCGCAATACTCTGCAATACCCCACAATACTCTGTACTACTCTGCAATACCCCGCAATACTCTGCAATACCCCGCAATACTCTGCAACACCCCACAATACTCTGCAATACCCCACAGTACTCTGCAATACTCTGCAATACCCCACAATACTCTGCAACACCCCACAATACTCTGCAATACTCTGCAATACCCCACAATACTCTGCAACACCCCACAATACTCTGCAATACCCCACAATACTCTGCAACACCCCACAATACTCTGCAATACCCCACAATACTCTGCAATACCCCGCAATACTCTGCAATACCCCACAATACTCTGCAATACCCCACAATACTCTGCAATACCCCGCAATACTCTGCAACACCCCACAATACTCTGCAATACCCCACAGTACTCTGCAATACCCCCACAATACTCTGCAATACTCTGCAATACCCCACAATACTCTGCAATACCCCGCAATACTCTGCAATACCCCACAGTACTCTGCAATACCCCACAATACTCTGCAATACCCCGCAATACTCTGCAACACCCCACAATACTCTGCAATACCCCACAATACTCTGCAATACCCCCACAATACTCTGCAATACTCTGCAATACCCCACAATACTCTGCAATACCCCGCAATACTCTGCAATACCCCACAGTACTCTGCAATACCCCACAGTACTCTGCAATACCCCACAATACTCTGCAATACCCCACAATACTCTGCAATACCCCACAATACTCTGCAATACTCTGCAATACCCCGCAATACTCTGCAATACCCCACAATACTCTGCAATACTCTGCAATACCCCACAATACTCTGCAATACCCCGCAATACTCTGCAACACCCCACAATACTCTGCAATACCCCACAATACTCTGCAACACCCCACAATACTCTGCAACACCCCACAGTACTCTGCAATACCCCACAATACTCTGCAACACCCCACAATACTCTGCAATACCCCACAGTACTCTGCAATACCCCCACAATACTCTGCAATACTCTGCAATACCCCACAATACTCTGCAATACCCCGCAATACTCTGCAATACCCCACAGTACTCTGCAATACCCCACAATACTCTGCAATACCCCGCAATACTCTGCAACACCCCACAATACTCTGCAATACCCCACAATACTCTGCAATACCCCCACAATACTCTGCAATACTCTGCAATACCCCGCAATACTCTGCAATACCCCACAGTACTCTGCAATACCCCACAGTACTCTGCAATACCCCGCAATACTCTGCAACACCCCACAATACTCTGCAATACCCCACAATACTCTGCAATACCCCCACAATACTCTGCAATACTCTGCAATACCCCACAATACTCTGCAATACCCCACAATACTCTGCAATACCCCACAATACTCTGCAACACCCCACAATACTCTGCAATACTCTGCAATACCCCACAATACTCTGCAACACCCCACAATACTCTGCAATACCCCACAATACTCTGCAACACCCCACAATACTCTGTACTACTCCGCAACACCCCACAATACTCTGCAATACCCCACAATACTCTGCAATACCCCGCAATACTCTGCAATACCCCGCAATACTCTGCAATACCCCGCAATACTCTGCAATACCCCACAATACTCTGTACTACTCTGCAATACCCCGCAATACTCTGCAACACCCCACAATACTCTGCAATACCCCACAGTACTCTGCAATACCCCCACAATACTCTGCAATACTCTGCAATACCCCACAATACTCTGCAATACCCCGCAATACTCTGCAATACCCCACAGTACTCTGCAATACCCCACAATACTCTGCAATACCCCGCAATACTCTGCAACACCCCACAATACTCTGCAATACCCCACAATACTCTGCAATACCCCCACAATACTCTGCAATACTCTGCAATACCCCACAATACTCTGCAACACCCCACAGTACTCTGCAATACCCCACAATACTCTGCAACACCCCACAATACTCTGCAATACCCCACAATACTCTGCAATACCCCCACAATACTCTGCAATACTCTGCAACACCCCACAATACTCTGCAACACCCCACAATACTCTGCAATACCCCACAATACTCTGCAATACCCCACAATACTCTGCAATACTCTGCAATACCCCACAGTACTCTGCAACACCCCACAGTACTCTGCAATACCCCACAATACTCTGCAACACCCCACAATACTCTGCAATACCCCACAATACTCTGCAACACCCCACAATACTCTGTACTACTCCGCAACACCCCGCAATACTCTGCAATACCCCACAATACTCTGCAATACCCCGCAATACTCTGCAATACCCCACAATACTCTGTACTACTCTGCAATACCCCGCAATACTCTGCAATACCCCGCAATACTCTGCAACACCCCACAATACTCTGCAATACCCCACAGTACTCTGCAATACCCCCACAGTACTCTGCAATACCCCGCAATACTCTGCAATACCCCACAGTACTCTGCAATACCCCACAATACTCTGCAATACCCCACAATACTCTGCAACACCCCACAATACTCTGCAATACCCCACAATACTCTGCAATACCCCCACAATACTCTGCAATACTCTGCAATACCCCACAATACTCTGCAATACCCCACAATACTCTGCAATACCCCACAATACTCTGCAACACCCCACAGTACTCTGCAATACCCCACAATACTCTGCAACACCCCACAATACTCTGTAATACCCCACAATACTCTGCAATACCCCCACAATACTCTGCAATACTCTGCAACACCCCACAATACTCTGCAATACCCCACAATACTCTGCAATACCCCACAATACTCTGCAATACTCTGTAATACCCCACAATACTCTGCAATACCCCCACAATACTCTGCAATACTCTGCAACACCCCACAGTACTCTGCAATACCCCACAATACTCTGCAACACCCCACAATACTCTGCAATACCCCACAATACTCTGCAATACCCCGCAATACTCTGCAACACCCCACAATACTCTGCAACACCCCACAATACTCTGCAACACCCCACAATACTCTGCAATACCCCCACAATACTCTGCAATACCCCCACAATACCCCACAATACTCTGCAATACCCCGCAATACTCTGCAACACCCCACAATACTCTGCAACACCCCACAATACTCTGCAATACCCGCAATACTCTGCAACACCCCGCAATACTCTGCAATACCCCACAATACTCTGCAACACCCCGCAATACTCTGCAATACCCCACAATACTCTGCAACACCCCGCAATACTCTGCAATACCCCACAATACTCTGCAATACCCCACAATACTCTGCAACACCCCACAATACTCTGCAACACCCCACAGTACTCTGCAATACCCCACAATACTCTGCAATACCCCGCAATACTCTGCAACACCCCACAATACTCTGCAATACCCCACAATACTCTGCAATACTCTGCAATACCCCACAATACTCTGCAATACCCCGCAATACTCTGCAACACCCCACAATACTCTGCAACACCCCGCAATACTCTGCAATACCCCACAATACTCTGCAACACCCCGCAATACTCTGCAATACCCCACAATACTTTGCAACACCCCGCAATACTCTGCAATACCCCACAATACTCTGCAATACCCCACAATACTCTGCAACACCCCACAATACTCTGCAACACCCCACAGTACTCTGCAATACCCCACAATACTCTGCAATACCCCGCAATACTCTGCAACACCCCACAATACTCTGCAATACCCCACAATACTCTGCAATACTCTGCAATACCCCACAATACTCTGCAATACCCCGCAATACTCTGCAACACCCCACAATACTCTGCAATACCCCACAATACTCTGCAACACCCCACAATACTCTGCAACACCCCACAGTACTCTGCAATACCCCACAGTACTCTGCAATACCCCACAATACTCTGCAATACCCCGCAATACTCTGCAACACCCCACAATACTCTGCAATACCCCACAATACTCTGCAATACTCTGCAATACCCCACAATACTCTGCAATACCCCGCAATACTCTGCAACACCCCACAATACTCTGCAATACCCCACAATACTCTGCAACACCCCGCAATACTCTGCAATACCCCACAATACTCTGCAATACCCCACAGTACTCTGCAACACCCCACAGTACTCTGCAACACCCCACAGTACTCTGCAACACCCCGCAATACTCTGCAATACCCCGCAATACTCTGTACTACTCCGCAACACCCCGCAATACTCTGCAACACCCCACAATACTCTGCAATACTCTGCAATACCCCACAATACTCTGCAATACCCCACAATACTCTGTACTACTCCGCAACACCCCGCAATACTCTGCAATACCCCGCAATACTCTGCAACACCCCACAATACTCTGCAACACCCCACAATACTCTGCAATACCCCACAATACTCTGCAATACCCCGCAATACTCTGCAATACCCCACAATACTCTGCAATACCCCACAATACTCTGCAACACCCCACAATACTCTGCAACACCCCGCAATACTCTGCAACACCCCACAGTACTCTGCAACACCCCCCAATACTCTGCAATACTCTGCAATACCCTGCAATACTCTGTACTACTCCGCAACACCCCGCAATACTCTGCAACACCCCGCAATACTCTGCAACACCCCGCAATACTCTGCAACACCCCACAATACTCTGCAACACCCCGCAATACTCTGCAACACCCCACAATACTCTGCAATACCCCACAATACTCTGCAATACCCCACAATACTCTGCAATACCCCACAATACTCTGCAACACCCCATGGTACTCTGCAACACCCCGCAATACTCTGCAATACTCTGTACTACTCCGCAACACCCCGCAATACTCTGCAATACCCCACAGTACTCTGCAATACCTCGCAATACTCTGCAATACCCCACAATACTCTGCAACACCCCACAATACTCTGCAATACCCCACAATACTCTGTACTACTCCGCAACACCCCGCAATACTCTGCAATACCCCGCAATACTCTGCAATACCCCACAATACTCTGCAATACCCCACAATACTCTGCAATACCCCGCAATACTCTGCAATACCCCGCAATACTCTGCAACACCCCACAATACTCTGCAACACCCCGCAATACTCTGCAACACCCCGCAATACTCTGCAATACCCCACAATACTCTGCAATACCCCGCAATACTCTGCAATACCCCGCAATACTCTGCAATACCCCGCAATACTCTGCAATACCCCGCAATACTCTGCAATACCCCACAGTACTCTGCAATACCCCACAGTACTCTGCAATACCCCACAGTACTCTGCAATACCCCGCAATACTCTGCAATACCCCACAATACTCTGCAATACCCCACAATACTCTGCAATACCCCCACAATACTCTGCAATACTCTGCAATACCCCACAATACTCTGCAATACCCCGCAATACTCTGCAATACCCCGCAATACTCTGCAATACCCCGCAATACTCTGCAATACCCCGCAATACCCCACAATACTCTGCAACACCCCACAGTACTCTGCAACACCCCGCAATACTCTGCAATACTCTGCAACACCCCGCAATACTCTGCAACACCCCACAATACTCTGCAACACCCCACAATACTCTGTCATACTCTGCAATACCCCGCCATACCCAGCCATGCCCGGCCATATTCAGCTGTACTCGCCCTCTGTATGTGGCCAGGCTGTGGAAGTCTCACACATGTGGTATCGCCGTACTCAGGAGGAGGAGGAGAATCTATTTTGGGGTGTCATTTTTGCTATGTACATGCTATGTGGTAGAAATATTGTATAAATGGACAACTTTGTGTTTAAAAAAAAAAAAGTGTTTTAACCACTTCCCGCCCGCCGACTGTCATACAACGTCCTTGACTTTGTGGGGAGATATCTGAATGATGGGTGCAGCTACAGGCATCATTCAGATATCAGCTTTTTCAGCCGACGATTCCCTACACCATAAGTATGATCATAGCAGCTGTTCCACTGCTTGATCGTTCTTATTGGAGGCGAGAGGGGACCTCCCCCCCTTCCCGCCGCCCTCCGGTGCTTCTACCGACTCACCGCTACGATCGAAGCCAGGATCGTTTTTTTATTTTAGGCTTCCCAGCCTAGAGGTGAGATGTGGAGTCTTATTGACCCCACATCTCACTGTAAAGAGGACCTGTCATGCCATATTCCTATTACAAGGGATGTTTACATTCCTTGTAATAGGAATAAAAGTGATCAAAAAAAATGTTTGGGGGAAAAAAGTGTCAAACTAAAATAAATAAAGTAAAATGAACAATAAAAAAAAAAAATAAATTTTTAAAGCGCCCCTGTCCCTTTGTGCTCGCATGCAGAAGCGAATGCACACGTAAGTCCCGCCCACATATAAAAACGGTGTTCAAACCACACATGTGAGGTATCGCTGCGATCGGTAGAGCGAGAGCAATAATTTTGGCCCTAGACCTCCTCTGTAACTGAAAACACGTAACCAGTAAAAAATGTTAAAGCGTCGCCTATGGGGATTTTTAAGTAGCAAAGTTTGGCGCCATTCCACGAGCGTGTGCGATTTTGAAGGGTGACATGTTTGGTATCTATTTACTCGGAGTAACTTCATCTTTCACATTATGCAAAAACATTGGGCTAACTTTACTGTTTTTGTTTTTTTTTTTAAAGCACAAAACTGTTTTTTTTTTTTTTTTTTTTTTTACAAAAAAAAGCGTTCAAAAAATTGCTGCGCGAATACCGTGCAAGATAAAAAGTTGCAACAACCGCCATTGTATTCTCTAGGGTCTTTGCTAAAAAAAACATATATAATGTTTTGGGGTTCTATGTAATTTTCTAGCAAATAAATGATGATTTTTACATGTAGGAGAGAAATGTCAGAATTGGCCTGGGTGCTCCAGAACGCCTGAAGGTGCTCCCTGCATGTTGGGCCTCTGTATGTGGCCACGCTGTGTAAAAGTCTCACACATGTGGTATCGCCGTACTCGGGAGTAATAGCAGAATGTGTTTTGGGGTGTAATTTGTGGTATGCATATGCGGTGTGTGAGAAATAACCTGATAATATGACATTTTTGTGGAAAAAAAAAAAAAGAAAAAAAAAATCTTGATTTTGCAAAGAATCGTGGGAAAAAATGACAACTTCAAAAAACTCACCATGCATCTTTCTAAATACCTTGGAATGTCTTCTTTCCAAAAAGGGGTCATTTGGGGGGTATTTGTACTTTTCTGGCATGTTAGGGTCTCAAGAAATTAGATAGGCCGTCAGTACTTCAGGTGTGATCAATTTTCAGATATTGGCACCATAGCTTTTGGACTCTATAACTTTCACAAAGACTAAATAATATACACCGATTTGTACTTCTTTTTACCAAAGATATGTAGCGGTATAAATTGTGGCCAAAATTTACGAAGAAAAATTACTAAATTTGCTAAATTTTATAACAGAAACAAAGAAAATTTCATTTTTTTTACCGAATTTTCAGTCTTTTTTTCTTTTATAGCGCAAAAAATAAAAAACCCATCGGTGATTAAATACCACCAAAAGAAAGCTCTATTTGTGTGAAAAAAAGGACAAAAATTTCATATAGATACAGTGTTGCATGACTGAGTAATTGTCATTCAAAATGTGAGAGCACCGAAAGCTGAAAATTGGTCTGGTTAGGAAGGGGGTTTAAGTGCCCAGTGGTTAAAACACTCAAATATTCAAATCATTACAATCTTACATAATAAAACAAGCAATCTGATTGGCTCAAAATTGATAAACAAGGAATCTAGACTAGGAATTGTATTTTCTACTTAGAAATGCGGATGAAATGTCTCCACTTCCCATTCACTATTCACAACTGAAATCTGTGTCTAGTCCTGGAACATGGACTGTAGGGGTGGTGTCTTGTCGATTAGTGCCTCCCGTCGAATAATGCATCCACTACGTCACACCAGCTGATTCCCCTATCAGCTGGCATGACGTAAGACTGCACATGCGCAGGTCGTCGGATGTGGACCACATGTAGTGCATCGTCTCCCCTACAAGTGTGCCAAGTTTGGTGTTCCTAACCCCAACAGCCGAGGAAATATCAACCCCCCAAGTTAACCGAGTTTCCCATAGACTCCAATGTTAAATGTGCGGTTTCTACCGGTTGACTTTTTAGGGTGCTACCTGCCCGCCAAACGTTCCCTGGACCCCAAACTTGGCCAGTGAGTACCTGAAGAGCATCCCCACAGCCTCCCGGTGTCTGTGTATTTTTAAGACCCATAGAACCGGAGAACGCCGTGCACGTCTTTGCCGGTGTTTTGTGAGGGGTCCACTGGTCCTCGAAAGTGGATGCCATTCTGTAGAAAAGGCCTGAAATATTCAAATGAGACCGACCGGAGCCTTCCCCGGTGAACCGGGTCCGAGCTACACCGTTTCAAAGTGCCATTTTCCGGTAACCGGAGGGTTCCGGTTGGGGTACTGGGCCCCGGTTCGGTGTGGGGGTACCCATAGAGTGTCTCTACATCACCCCCAAGCTTTGTAATTTTGTAACCCATGGTCAGGGAGCACCGGTACCGTGAAGACGGTCAACATTGTGGCCCCGGTAAATCCCCGGTAAAAGGTCCCCGAACCTCCACATTTTTATGAGGTGTAGCTGTGATATCTGGGAAAAAGGGGTGCAAGTTTGATGTCGCTAGCCCATTTGGTCGTCGAATGGTTGAGCGATAAGTGAAATCCGTCACAATTTTGCCTGGTTTCCCCATAGACTCCCATGTTAAGTGAGGGGCCTACTTTGGGGAGTCGGTACCGGCCTTCCTTCGGATCCCTGGACCCAAAATTTCTTACACGTATAGCCATGGGCCCCCCCTACAAGTGTGCCTAATTTGGTGGGATTTGACCCAGTGGGTCCCCAGAAACCAGAGCTCAAATTTGCCAATTTTTTCCCCCAGGCAGAAAAATGAAGCGAGTGGCCCACTTTGGGGATTGGGTACCGGCTGCCCTTTGGTTCTCTGGACCTGAAATTTTTTCCACCTGCAGTCATGGGTCTTCCCTATAAGTGTGCCAAGTTTGGTGGGTTTTCATGGAGCGGATCCCCGGATACCGGAGCTCAAAATATCTCCCGAGCCTCTCCTACACTCCTACACTGTTTTCTCTTCCTGTCAGCGGAAAAATGAAGCAAGCGGCTCACTTTCGGGAGTCGGTACCGGCTGCCCTTCGGTTCTCTGGACCCGAAATTTTTTCCACAGGCAGCCAGCGGTGTTCCCTAAAAGTGTGCCAAGTTTGGTGGGTTTTCACCAAGTGGGTCCCCGGGAATCGGAGCTCAAAGTATCTCCTCTAGCCTGTCCTACACTGTGCCTCTCCACTGTGTTCTGTGACTCCCGTCGGAAAATGCATCCAACGAACTGCGCATGTGCAGTTGATACACCAAGCCAGCTGATCGGGAAATCAGCTGGCGTGACGTCATGCACTGCACATGCGCAGTACGTAGGAGGCATTATTCGATAGGAGGCACTCATCGACACAACAGGGGTCCTCTTCTTCTCCCAGTATGGAGGACGGAGATTTCCCTATTCCCAGTGACATGGACTCTATACTGGGCTCCAAACATCAACCAAATGGGACGTTTTCTGCAACTTTCCAACGTCTGACTTGTAATTCAAAGAGAAATCCGAGTCACGTGTTGTTACCATGGCAACCAATCGCCTACTCCAACTGTCGTTGGCCAGTTCAAACTGTCTTTGAGAATAACTGACATTATTACTCTTTAACCCTTTCACTGCCCTCCACTTTTCGGCCTCATGCACTCGGGACGTTAAAATAACCTTATAAAATAACGCCGCTAGCTTTGCAGAGAGTTTTTCAACTTCTTTCAACGTTTTCGCAATAGCGCTTATTAGCGTTTGTTCTTAAAAAAAATAATTTTTTTTTTTTTTTTTAATTTTTTTTTCAATAGATCAAAAATGTTAAAAGCTGGTGAGCGACGTTTTTGAGCGTTTCTGGACGTTTATCAGCGTTCGAGCATTTTTACAGCTGAAAAACATCTCTCAGAACCCACAATTTTTAGTTTTTTATTTTTTTACTGCCCAAAACTGCTGAGAACAGCCTGTGTGTGCAATGGACACATAGGAGAACATGATAAAAAACGCAGATCGCCGCCATTTACTAGTAAAAATAAAAAAAAAATACATAAAAATGCCATAAATCTATCCCCTATTTTGTAGACGCTATAACTTTTGCGCAAACCAATCAATATATGCTTAGTTATAGCGTCTGCAAAATATTCTTCTACATGTTTTTGGTAATAAAAAAAAAAAAAATCGCAATAAGCGTGTATTGATTGGTTTGCGCAAAAGTTAGTGTCTACAAAATAGGGGTTTGATTTATAGCATTTTTAATATTATTATTATTATATATTTTTTTTTTTCTAGTAATGACGGTGATCTGCGATTTTTATCATGATTGCTTTTATTACCAAAAATATGTAGAATACGTATCGGCGTAAACTGAGAAAAAATTTTGCTTCTTTTAAAAAATGGGGATATTTATTAGAGCAAAAAGTACAAAATATTGTTTTTGTTTTTTTTTTTTTTCAGAATTGTCGCTCTTTTTTTTTTTTTGTTTATAGCGCAAAAAATAAAAACCGCAGAGGCGATCAAATACCACCAAAAGAAAGTTCTATTTTGTGGGGAAAAAAAGGACGTCAATGTTTGTTTGGGTACAGTGTCGCACGACCGCGCAATTGTCAGTTAAATCGGCGCAGTGCCGAATCACAAAAAAATGCTCTGGTGATTGAGCAGCCAAATCTTCCGAGGCTGAAGCCGTTCATCTAATTAGCAAGTTTTTGTTTTCATTTTTTGGACCGGCAATTCGAGTTTTACTTGGAGGTCTGTCCATGAATACAGTTTGAACCCATTAGGGGTGGATTGGTTCAGGTGAACAAGTATTATACTCTTATCTTTATTAAACAATGTAACTATGTGGGTTACAAATGATGAACGTGAATGACAATCTGTATTGTTAATTAAAACTTGCAATAAAAATTTATTGCTAAAAAAAGAAAAAGACAAAGGTAAGAAAGGAGAAGTATCATAATGCGGAAACGATCGTATGCAGGATGAATAGGCAAACCACTAAGACCTCTTTCACACTGAAGGCATTTTTCAGACGCTAAAAATGGCAACTGAAAAACGCCTCCCCCCCCCCCCCCCCAATGTGAGAGCCTGTGTGCTTCCACACGGGGGCGCTGTGCTGGCGGGACGTTAAACTCCTGTACGGAGGGAGCACCCAGCCAGATGTTGGGGGCCATGTCCCATCTCAGAATGCTTTGGCACAAGCTGTCTCTCCAATATTCCCTCTCCTCTCCAATATTCCCTCTCCTCTCCAATATTCCCCTCTCCTCTCCAATATTCCCCTCTCCTCTCCAATATTCCCCTCTCCTCTCCAATATGCCCCTCTCCTCTCCAATATGCCCCTCTCCTCTCCAATATTCTCCTCTCCAATATTCCCCTCTCCTCTCCAATATTCCCCTCTCCTCTCCAATATTCCCCTCTCCTCTCCAATATGCCCTCTCCTCTCCAATATTCCCCTCTCCTCTCCAATATTCCCTCTCCTCTCCAATATGCCCCTCTCCTCTCCAATATTCCCCTCTCCTCTCCAATATTCCCCTCTCCTCTCCAATATTCCCTCTCCTCTCCAATATTCCCCTCTCCTCTCCAATATTCCCTCTCCAATATGCCCCTCTCCTCTCCAATATGCCCCTCTCCTCTCCAATATGCCCCTCTCCTCTCCAATATTCTCCTCTCCAATATTCCCCTCTCCTCTCCAATATTCCCTCTCCTCTCCAATATGCCCCTCTCCTCTCCAATATTCCCCTCTCCTCTCCAATATTCCCTCTCCTCTCCAATATTCCCCTCTCCTCTCCAATATTCCCTCTCCAATATGCCCCTCTCCTCTCCAATATGCCCCTCTCCTCTCCAATATGCCCCTCTCCTCTCCAATATTCTCCTCTCCAATATTCCCTCTCCTCTCCAATATGCCCCTCTCCTCTCCAATATTCCCCTCTCCTCTCCAATATTCCCTCTCCTCTCCAATATTCCCCTCTCCTCTCCAATATTCCCCTCTCCTCGAAAAACTCATTACTGCCCCCCTTCATGTGTCACCCCCAGATGTCCGCTGGTCTCCCCTCCTCCTCCTATGTCCTCTCCTTGGATGGAATCCGTCCCACTTTGTCCATTTGGTAGATCTGAGGTCTTGTAAATTATTTCCATTTACCCAATTACAGGATAAATTTACCTCGCCGAGTCTTCTACAGATCCCTCCAGATCCCTCCCACTCCCACCCACAATCCCCCCCCCGTCTTCTACAGATCCCTCCCACTCCCTCCAGATCCCTCCCACTCCCACCCACAATCCCCCCCCCCCCGTCTTCTACAGATCCCTCCAGATCCCTCCCACTCCCTACAGATCCCTCCCACTCCCACCCACAATCTTCACCCCCCGTCTTCTACAGATCCCTCCCACTCCCACCCACAATCTTCACCCCCCGTCTTCTACAGATCCCTACAGATCCCTCCCACTCCCACCCACAATCTTCACCCCCCCGTCTTCTACAGATCCCTCCCACTCCCTCCAGATCCCTCCCACTCCCACCCACAATCCCCCCCCCGTCTTCTACAGATCCCTCCAGATCCCTCCCACTCCCTACAGATCCCTCCCACTCCCACCCACAATCTTCACCCCCCCCGTCTTCTACAGATCCCTCCCACTCCCACCCACAATCTTCACCCCCCGTCTTCTACAGATCCCTACAGATCCCTCCCACTCCCACCCACAATCTTCACCCCCCCCGTCTTCTACAGATCCCTCCCACTCCCTCCAGATCCCTCCCACTCCCACCCACAATCCCCCCCCCGTCTTCTACAGATCCCTCCAGATCCCTCCCACTCCCTACAGATCCCTCCCACCCACAATCTCCCCCCCCCCCCGTCTTCTACAGATCCCTCCAGATCCCTCCCACTCCCTACAGATCCCTCCCACTCCCACCCACAATCTCCCCCCCCCCGTCTTCTACAGATCCCTACAGATCCCTCATTGTGCCCAGAACTCCCACCCACAATCTTCACCCCCCGTCTTCTACAGATCCCTCCCACTCCCACCCACAATCTCCCCCCCCCGTCTTCTACAGATCCCTCCCACCCACAATCTCCCCCCCCCCCCCGTCTTCTACAGATCCCTACAGATCCCTCATTGTGCCCAGAACTCCCACCCACAATCTTCACCCCCCGTCTTCTACAGATCCCTACAGATCCCTCCCACTCCCTACAGATCCCTCCCACTCCCACCCACAATCTTCACCCCCCGTCTTCTACAGATCCCTACAGATCCCTCCCAGTCCCACCCACAATCTTCACCCCCCCGTCTTCTACAGATCCCTCCCACTCCCACCCACAATCTTCACCCCCTGTCTTCTACAGATCCCTCCCACTCCCTACAGATCCCTCCCACTCCCACCCACAATCTTCACCCCCTGTCTTCTATTGGGGGAATCTCTCTGGAGGGCGGAGCAGGGAAGGGCCGTGATTCCTGATCTCTATAAACTGCTGAATTCCTTCTCCATCCAAACTCAAGGTAAACATTGTTACATGAGGTGCGGGGGAGGGGGGGGGGGGTTGGGAGATGAGATTTCAGCAGATTATTTGGTCCCCGGCTGCTAAAAATCTCCCTGTGCCCCCTTTATCCCCCTCAGATCCGCTCTATAGCCGAATGACGGGCACAGCGCCGACCTACCTTCCCGGGAGGATGTCAATAGACGTGACCCCGCCCCTTTCCACGCCCCCCGCCTGCCCCACGCTGTGATCACTGAGCCAATGAGACTCGGGTGATCGGAGTAAGGGGTGGATCCCCGCCCCTGACCATGTGATCAGCTGTCAGCCAATGACGTGATTTACACAGAAGATCGGTAATCGTTTTTTTTTTTTTTTTTTTCTCCTCACACTCATAGCGAGGAAAATATAAAACCGATCAACGGCCTCTGTGTAAGAGACATCGATCCCGAAGAGGAAGATGCACAGCCGTCTCATCTGTGCCCAACAGTGCCCAACAGTGCCAGCAATCTGTGCCCAACAGTGCCACCTACCAGTGCATAACAGTGCCAGCAATCTGTGCCCAACAGTGCCACCTACCAGTGCATAACAGTGCCAGCAATCTGTGCCCAACAGTGCCACCTACCAGTGCATAACAGTGCCAGCAATCTGTGCCCAACAGTGCCACCTACCAGTGCATAACAGTGCCAGCAATCAATACCCACCAGTGCTGCCAATCAGTGCGTCATCAGTGCCGCCTGCCAGTGCCCATAGTGCATAACAGTGCCAGCAATCGGTGCCACCTATCAATGCCCACTTGTGGTGCCAGTCAGTGCGTCATCAGTGCCGATCAGCATTTATTGTTGGTTGGTTGGGGATCAAATACTTATTTTACTCACTGAACTGCAACTCCATTTATAACATTTGTATCGTGTGGATTTTCTGATTTTTGGTTGATATTCTGTTTCTATCATATTTATATATATATATATATATATATATATATACCCCGAGAGAATCCGTATACAATGTAACAATGAACGGGGGATGGGCTCTATAAATATATATTCAGGTGGAAGGATAAGTATACAATGTAACAATGTGAGGGGGCGGACTCTCCATGGATGGAGACTTTATAGGAAATGTGTGCGGGAAACTTTCCATATATGAAGGGTGGGGGAGGGGGGACCCCTATTGCTGGGTGTACCCTGTATACTGGAGACACATGGGCTGGATATACGGTGTATACAGGACTGGTGATGACATCATTCCAGGAAGTAGCGTCTCTTCTCTCTGACTTTCACTTTTACTTTGCGAGTCTCTATGGATCTCAGGGATTGTTTCTGCCATCTCATGTCTGTTCAGTGCGGGACTTTCCTCCCCTCCTCCCCTCCCCCCCCTCCTCCCCTCCCCCTCCTCCCCTCCCCCCCTCCTCCCCCCCTCCTCCTCCCCTCCCCCTCCTCTCCCCCTCCTCTTGTCTGATCTTCTTATCATTATCCACACACAATAGAAGGTTCTCATTGAATTTTACTGATTTCTTATAAAGTTCTTCAGGTGAGAGAAAAATCTCCAGAGAGTGAAGAGTCTGAGTACACCCGGGGGAGGGTACAGATTCTACATCCCCCCCCCCCCCATTTAATGACATCAGGGGGGGCTTCATATACCACCCCCACCCCCCCCCATGGGACTATCAGGTTCCCACCCCCTCCTTCCCCATTCCAGGGGGGGATCAGGAATCTGATTGAGGCTGCTTCCTCTGAGTGGTCTTTTCTCCACCCCCTCCTGTAGTTTTCTGTGGTGGGTGGAGCCTGCTGGCCCCTCCCACAGCTCTGCTCTCTTAGTGCAAGATGACTGGTCTTGTCTCCACCCACTCCTGTAGTTTTCTGTAGTGGGTGGATCCTGGTGGGCACCTCCCACAGCTCTGCTCTCTCCTTGTGCAGGGTGACCGGTCTTGTCTCCGCCCACTCCTGTAGTTTTCTGTAGTGGGTGGAGCCTGCTGGCTCCTCCCACAGCTCTGCTGTTGTGCAGGGTGACTGGTCTTGTCTCTGCCCCCTCCTGTCATTTTTCTGTAGTGGGTGGAGCCTGCCGGCTCCTCCTACAGCTCTGCTCTTGTGCAGGATGACTGGTCTTGTCTCTGCCCCCTGTAGTGGGTGGAGCCTGCTGGCCCCTCCCACAGCTCTGTTCTCACCAAGACTGTGTACAGCACAATGATGATGTCACTTTTACAAGGTATCAGAATGTTTTCTTTGTGAGTTTTGTTGGGTATATATGGGAGGTGATCAACTAGAAATCTGTGCCAGTGGAGGGAATCGTCCCGATTAGTAAATATATTGGAACATAAGGTAGGTAGTAGGATTTTAAATACCCCTCCAGTGATCACACAAGTACACTTATGTAAGAAAAAATATGTACAAAATATTTATTTTAATAATAAAATATGTTCTATTGTCCTACTGATACCAGCAAAGCATTGTCCACTACAAACCTGTACAGCTGTTTGAGGAACAAGGGTCAACGTATTTCGTGGAAATGATTGCTTCTTCAGGACCTCACAAGTCTTTTCTAAGAACAAAATATAAATATGAATATCATTTGCAAAACATGAAAAATAATGACATTTATTTATAATAATCATTGGGTGAGGTGAAAAGAAACAAAATCCCTCTCCCCAAGGAGAGACACCCCAAGACTCCCCAAGCCGGCTGACAATGTGAATATATTAGGGGGTGTCCGCAATATGTGGAAAAAATAAGATGTTTTTTTTTCTCAATATAATTGTTGTGTAAACAAATAAACATCCAAAATGAACGTGGTGAGGTGATGATGTAACAGCTGTATAATATGTGCTCTACAGAAATATATAAAGTAATACTTTTACAAGGTGATATCTGGGTTTGCGGAGCGTTTCCTGCACACAGAGCATTTATATCCTGAGGAATGGAAGTAATGATTGGTTATCATGTAGATGGTGTCGGGGGAGGGGAGGCGGGTTCGGTATTCTCTGCAGATGATTTTTCTTACATTGATGAGATCTGATGACTTTGTTTTTTCTTTTTCAGTTTCGCAATCAGTATGATAACGACGTGACGGTCTGGAGCCCCCAGGTAAGCTCCGCCTTTTGTTTGAACACATTTTATGTATCACACAATTCTCTCCTCCTGAGGTCCGCTCCGCCCCAAACATGATCCGTCCCCCCGGAGACGGCACAGACGCCTTGTGATCCTTCAGCATCAAAGCCGGCGGCACATTCAGATAAAAGCCGACGCTGCAGATTCATTCCACAGCTGCACCGGAGACAACGGCCTCCTTGTGTGTCTGTCATGAGGTGCCCGGGAGATCAGAGAGATAGACATGTCACACCCCTCCATCATCGGGGGGGAGGGTCACACCCCTCCATCATCGGGGGGAGGGTCACACCCCTCCATCATCGGGGGGGAGGGTCACACCCCTCCATCATCGGGGTGGAGAGTCACACCCCTCCATCATCGGGGGGGAGAGTCGCACCCCTCCATCATCGGGAGGGTCACACCCCTCCATCATCGGGGGGAGGGTCACACCCCTCCATCATCAGGGGGAGGGTCACACCCCTCCATCATCGGGGGGAGGGTCACACCCCTCCATCATCGGGAGGGTCACACCCCTCCATCATCGGGGGGGAGAGTCACACCCCTCCATCATCGGGAGGGTCACACCCCCCCCATCATCGGGGGGGGGGGGAGGGTCACACCCCCCCATCATCGGGGGGGGGGGAGGGTCACACCCCTCCATCATCGGGGGGGAGGGTCACACCCCTCCATCATCGGGGGGGAGGGTCACACCCCTCCATCATCGGGGGGGAGGGTCACACCCCTCCATCATCGGGAAAGGGTCACTCCCCTCCATCATCGGGGAAGGGTCACACCCCCCCATCATCGGGGAAGGGTCACACCCCTCCATCATCGGGGGGGAGGGTCACACCCCTCCATCATCGGGGGGAGGGTCACACCCCTCCATCATCGGGGGGAGGGTCACACCCCCCCATCATCGGGGAAGGGTCACACCCCCCCATCATCGGGGAAGGGTCACACCCCTCCATCATCGGGGGGGAGGGTCACACCCCTCCATCATCGGGGAAGGGGTCACACCCCCCCATCATCGGGGAAGGGTCACACCCCCCCATCATCGGGGAAGGGTCACACCCCTCCATCATCGGGGGGGAGGGTCACACCCCTCCATCATCGGGGGGAGGGTCACACCCCTCCATCATCGGGGGGAGGGTCACACCCCTCCATCATCGGGGGGGAGGGTCACACCCCTCCATCATCGGGGGGAAGGGTCACACCCCTCCATCATCGGGGAAGGGTCACACCCCTCCATCATCGGGAGGAGGGTCACACCCCTCCACCATCGGGAAAGGGTCATACCCCTCCACCATCGGGAAAGGGTCACACCCCTCCACCATCGGGAAAGGGTCACACCCCTCCATCATCGGGGAAGGGTCACACCCCCCCATCATCGGGAGGAGGGTCACACCCCTCCATCATCGGGGGGAGGGTCACACCCCCTCCATCATCGGGGGGAGGGTCACACCCCCCCATCATCGGGGGGAGGGTCACACCCCCCCATCATCGGGAGGAGGGTCACACCCCTCCATCATCGGGGGGGAGGGTCACAACCCTCCATCATCGGGGAAGGGTCACTGACCTTCTAATAGAATTATATGGAGGAGCGATAGAACACATAGATCTGTTGTGATTGAACACCCCCATCCCAGTGTGCAACCTCGCTGAGCCTGGAGGTGGACTGGAAATGGGAGGGATTTAGGCAGTGGCAGTTGTGGGGCCTGGAAGGGGGGGGGGGGGGTTGGCACTGGTAGGGAGGTGAGCTGGAAGGGGAGGACTTTAGGCAGTGGCAGTTGAGAGGTCCTGGAAGGGGAGGGGTTTAGGCACTGGTAGGGAGGTGGGCTGGGAGGGGTTTAGACAGTGGCAGTTGTGGGGCCTGGAAGGGTTTTTTTTTTTGTCACTGGTAGGGTGGTGGACTGGAAGGGGAGGGGTTTAAGCAGTGGCAGTTGAGAGGTCCTGGAAGGGGAGGGGTTTAGGCACTGGTAGGGTGGTTGGCTGGAAGGGGAGGGGGACACGTTTAGGTGGTATACAAGACGGGGAGCAGAGAGATCCTCAGCAGTAGTACGCTCATCTCGCGTGAGTGGGCTGCAGGCTGCACAGGGTCCTGTAATAGTGAACAGAACTGTCACTGTCTACCTGTACACTGTGGCAGGGCCGTGCAAATCTCAAGACAGGCTGAACAGAATTTTAAATGCTTTTACAGGTAGAACAGTTCACATTTTTCTATCCAGCTGTTGCCCCAGATAATAAGATTTCATGCTCCTTATATAAAAATTGGGAGGCTGGAATTGTTACATTCAGTTTCAAAAAATGAATATTCTATAAAATGTGTTTTTAATACCCCGCCCCCTGATGGGTGCCCCTCCCCCGTATGATGAGATGTTCTGATTGTTGTCTCCTCTCCAGGGCCGGATCCATCAGATCGAGTATGCGATGGAAGCGGTGAAGCAAGGCTCCGCCACGGTGGGGCTGAAGTCCAAGACTCACGCCGTCCTCGTAGCTTTAAAGGTCAGTTTATTCATCATCACAGAGACAGGTTCTATTTAATCTGGTGCAATAACCTTCCCATAGGGGGCGCTTCACACACTGCTGGATAATCAGAAACATCACACAGTTGCTGTCAGTGAAATAAATAAAAAGTGCGAAGCAT
>NC_133334.1:5621211-5657738 GCF_042186555.1 Aquarana catesbeiana | reverse complement strand
CAAAGTGGATTTGCTTTTAGTAAATAAACCCCGATGTTTCTAAACCTCGATCAGACAAGAGATAGCAAGCAACATTGTTTATAAACCTTGATCAGACAGGAGATAGAGAGATACAAAGTAACATTGTTTATAAACATTGATCAGACAGGAGATAGAGAGATACAAAGTAACATTGTTTATAAACATTGATCAGACAGGAGATAGAGAGATACAAAGTAACATTGTTTATAAACATTGATCAGACAGGAGATAGAGAGATACAAAGTAACATTGTTTATAAACATTGATAGACAGGAGATGGAGAGATACAAAGTAACATTGTTTATAAACATTGATCAGACGGGAGATAGAGAGATACAAAGTAACATTGTTTAGAAACATTGATCAGATGGGAGATAGAGAGATACAAAGTAACATTGTTTATAAACATTGATCAGACAGGAGATAGAGAGATACAAAGTAACATTGTTTATAAACATTGATCAGATGGGAGATAGAGAGATACAAAGTAACATTGTTTATAAACATTGATCAGACAGGAGATAGAGAGATACAAAGTAACATTGTTTATAAACATTGATCAGATGGGAGATAGAGAGATACAAAGTAACATTGTTTATAAACATTGATCAGACAGGAGATAGAGAGATACAAAGTAACATTGTTTTCACCATGAGAAATCCTATTTTGCTCTTATAAAACAATATCGATATTTTGACAATTGAGGTTTGTTTAGGTTTTGGAATAACCTCCTTTGATATCTCTCCATGTTCTGAAGTGACGGGTCCTCGTCCTCCTTGTAGTGATAACACATTTCTGTATCTCCCCCCCTTTCGGCAGGACATGGGTCCGCACATCTTCCAGACCTGCCCCTCTGCAAACTACTTTGACTGCAGGGCGATGTCCATCGGGGCACGCTCCCAGTCCGCCCGCACCTACCTGGAGAGACGCATGACGGAGTTCAGCGATTGTGAGTCCAGGGTGTTGTATATGTGGGGGGGGGGGGATGTTTTCTGGAGAGGGTGGGGCCATAGTGTGGGGGAGGGGTAATTGGAAGTAACAGAGCAGCTATGAGACGGCCTCCATTTCTACACCAAATCAAATTCAGTCCTCCCCTTTAGTCTTGCACAGGTGTACCGGCTCCTCCCCTTCAGTCTTGCACAGGTGTCCCGGCTCCTCCCCTTCAGTCTTGCACAGGTGTACCGGCTCCTCCTCTTCAGGCTTGCACAGGTGTCCCGGCTCCTCCCCTTCAGTCTTGCACAGGTGTCCCGGCTCCTCCCCTTCAGTCTTGCACAGGTGTCCCGGCTCCTCCCCTTCAGTCTTGCACAGGTGTCCCGGCTCCTCCCCTTCAGTCTTGCACAGGTGTCCCGGCTCCTCCCCTTCAGTCTTGCACAGGTGTCCCGGCTCCTCCCCTTCAGTCTTGCACAGGTGTCCCGGCTCCTCCCCTTCAGTCTTGCACAGGTGTCCCGGCTCCTCCCCTTCAGGCTTGCACAGGTGTCCCGGCTCCTCCCCTTCAGGCTTGCACAGGTGTCCCGGCTCCTCCCCTTCAGGCTTGCACAGGTGTCCCGGCTCCTCCCCTTCAGGCTTGCACAGGTGTCCCGGCTCCTCCCCTTCAGGCTTGCACAGGTGTCCCGGCTCCTCCCCTTCAGGCTTGCACAGGTGTCCCGGCTCCTCCCCTTCAGGCTTGCACAGGTGTCCCGGCTCCTTCCCTTCAGGCTTGCACAGGTGTCCCGGCTCCTCCCCTTCAGGCTTGCACAGGTGTCCCGGCTCCTCCCCTTCAGGCTTGCACAGGTGTCCCGGCTCCTCCCCTTCAGGCTTGCACAGGTGTCCCGGCTCCTCCCCTTCAGGCTTGCACAGGTGTCCCGGCTCCTCCCCTTCAGGCTTGCACAGGTGTCCCGGCTCCTCCCCTTCAGGCTTGCACAGGTGTCCCGGCTCCTCCCCTTCAGGCTTGCACAGGTGTCCCGGCTCCTCCCCTTCAGGCTTGCACAGGTGTCCCGGCTCCTCCCCTTCAGGCTTGCACAGGTGTCCCGGCTCCTCCCCTTCAGGCTTGCACAGGTGTCCCGGCTCCTCCCCTTCAGGCTTGCACAGGTGTCCCGGCTCCTCCCCTTCAGGCTTGCACAGGTGTCCCGGCTCCTCCCCTTCAGGCTTGCACAGGTGTCCCGGCTCCTCCCCTTCAGGCTTGCACAGGTGTCCCGGCTCCTCCCCTTCAGTCTTGCACAGGTGTCCCGGCTCCTCCCCATCAGTCTTGCACAGGTGTCCCGGCTCCTCCCCTGGACTGAAACGGTTTCCTCTGATTTCACTGCACACTGTGAGCTTCTCACAATGTGCATTAGAAGCAGCAGCAAGTCAGATAGAGCCCCGCCCCATTTCCTGGCTGGAGGACGTCCAGAATCTAGCTCTTTCCTCCCCAGCCTGGCTGCCCCTGGCCCCGCCCCTTTCATTCATTGGATTCAGTTCTTTAAGTCAGGGGGAGGCAGCCTGGGGCCCTCCAGATGTTGTAGAACTACATTTCCCATGGGGCATTGCAACCTGACAGTTATTACTCCCAGAGGCATGATGGGACTTGTAGTTCTACAACAGCTGGAGGGCCCCAGGTTGCCTCCCCCTGCTCTAAGTCATGGAGGCTCAGCATCATATGTGGGCGTTACCTATGCAAATACAGCCTGACTAGGAACGCCCACTCCCCCAGATTGACACCCATACATTAAGACATTTTAATATTTGCATAACTCCTCCCACTGCTTGTATCAGGGCTGAGTGCTCCTGAGAGGAGTGCTGAGGCCGGGGGCTGGGACGTTTTCAGGAAGCGATGTACTGCCCCCTGCCATCCCCTCCCACCAGCCATGATCTACATTGCATAGAGAAACACAGAGACCCAGTCATGACATCACTGGGACTTACATAGGGTGGTCATGAAAATGGAAGCTTCATTATTATATTGATGAGAGGGGAATGGGGGGAACCAGGGAGGGCAAAGTCATTATTTACTCCTGTCCCTGACCCGTGTGATTGGTTGTTCCCATACAGGTAACCTGAATGAGCTGGTGAAGCACGGACTGCGCGCCCTCCGAGAGACTCTCCCTGCAGAACAAGACCTGACCACTAAGGTGACGTCACATCTCCCTTCCCCCACCCCCCCACCACCACTAAGGTGAGGTGACGTCACATCTCCCTTCCCCCACCCCCCGACCACTAAGGTGACGTCACATCTCCCTTCCCCCACCCCCCGACCACTAAGGTGACGTCACATCTCCCTTCCCCCACCCCCCGACCACTAAGGTGACGTCACATCTCCCTTCCCCCACCACCACTAAGGTGACATCACATCTCCCCGCCCCCATCCCCCCCCACCACTAAGGTGACATCACATCTCTCCGCCCCCATCCCCCCTCCGACCGCTAAGGTGACGTCACATCTCCCTTCCCCCATCCCCCCTCCGACCGCTAAGGTGACGTCACATCTCCCCATCCCCCCGACCACTGAGGTGACGTCACATCTCCCCAACCGCTAAGGTGACGTCACATCTCCCCGCCCCCCTCCGACCGCTAAGGTGACGTCACATCTCCCTTCCCCCAACCACTAAGGTGACGTCACATCTCCCCCCGACCGCTAAGGTGACGTCACATCTCCCCGCCCCCATCCCCCGACCACTAAGGTGACATCACATCTCCCTTGCCCCCCCTCCCCCCCACCACCTCTAAGGTGACATCACATCTCCCTCCCCCCCCCCCCCGACCACTAAGGTGACATCGCATCTCCCCCTTCCCCACCCATTAAGGTGACATCACATCTCCCCACCCCCATCCCCCCCACCACCACTAAGGTGACATCACATCTCCCCACCCCCATCCCCCCCCACCACTAAGGTGACAACACATCTCCCTCCCCCCCGACCACTAAGGTGACATCACATCTCCCCACCCCCATCCCCCCCACCACCACTAAGGTGACAACACATCTCCCTCCCCCCCGACCACTAAGGTGACATCACATCTCCCCACCCCCATCCCCCCCACCACCACTAAGGTGACAACACATCTCCCTCCCCCCCCGACCACTAAGGTGACAACACATCTCCCCCCCCCCCCCGACCACTAAGGTGACATCACATCTCCCCACCCCCCCCCCCGACCACTAAGGTGACATCACATCTCCCCATCCCCCCCATCACTAAGGTGACATCACATCTCCCTCCCCCCCCATCACTAAGGTGACATCACATCTCCCTCCCCCCCCCCACCACTAAGGTGACATCACATCTCCCTGATCGGTGTGAGGGAAATAACATGAGAGTTTCTATCTGCAGAACGTCTCGATCGGCATTGTGGGGAAGGAGATGGAGTTCACTATCTATGACGATGATGAGGTGGCTTCATTCCTGGAGGGGCTGGAGGAGAGACCGCAGAGGAAGGTCAGTCATTTCATACAACTTGATGGGAGGGGTCTAGATCCTCTGTCAGCGGGGGCTGGGAGATCTTCTCTCTGTCCTGGTGAAAGCACAGGAAGTGAGGAGAAATCTCCCCCTGTAGGAGCACAAATGGCAGCAAAAGCCCCCGACACAAAGAGCATTGCCGATGGAACGTGTTGGTTGAGTGACGTCACTTGTGCACCTCCCGCGACATCCCAGCCGCCCGTCACTTACCAGTCCTACCATGTGACTCGGGGGCAGTAGTGACATCTGTGACCTCCTCTACCGATCTGTAGTCCCGGATGGGGATTTAAAGCTGAATTCCAGGCTAACCCCGAACTAGTCTAAAAAAGACCCCCAAACCTCTCCATAAAGAGGACCTGTCACTGCCGCCTGCCGGGGTCACCGGGGATGTTTACATCCTTCTGACAGCAATAAAAGATCAAAACAAATTAAAGGGACAGTGTAAAAAAAAAAATAATTTTAAACAAAGCGTCCCCCGCCTCCCTGCACAAAGGCGAACGCATGCGACCGTCCCACACATCAGAGGCGGTCATTCTATCACCACACCTCTACATCTAAAGTGGTGACCTGTAAAGGCTTTTAAAGCGTCTTCGATCGATGGTAACATTTTATGTAGATTGTCGCCGACATGTTTGGTATCTATTTACTCGGCGTAACATCTGTTCGATTTTACAAAAAAATTGGGTTATCATGTTGTGTAGTTTTTTTTTTTTTTTTTGCATTCAAATTCAAAAAAGTGTTTTTTCTTTTCAAAAGAAGCTTTTGAAAAAACGCTTCGCAAATACCGCGTGACGTAAAAAACTGCAAAACCCGCCAGTTTATTTATTTATTCTATAAGGCCTCTGCTTTAAAAAAAAAATATGATGTAAATATAAATGTTTGGGAGGTTCTGAGTAATTTTCTAGCAAAAATTGTGATTGTTACATGTAAACGAAAAGTGGCAGAATAGGCCGGGGGTGGGGGGGTGGGGTGTTAAGCGATTAACCACTTCAGCTCCAGAAAATTTACCCCCCTTCATGACCAGGCCATTTTTTGCGATACAGCACTGCGTTACTTTAACTGACAATTGCGCGGTCGTGCGACACTACATAAATAAAATCGATGTCCCCCCCCCCCCCACAAATAGAGCTTTCTTTTGGTGGTATTTGATCACCTCTGTGTTTTTTTTTGTTTCTTTACTACTTTGCCATTACTAGTACAAATTTCAATAAATGAAAATTCCATAAAAATATTCCCTATTTTGTAAATTCTATAACTTTTGCACAAACCATTCAATATACGCTTATTGAAATTTAGATTTAAAAAAAAATTCTATTGGATATTTATTCTAGCAGAAAGTAAAAAAATTTTTTTTTGCTTTTTTTTTGTTTTGTTTTCAAAATTGTTGGTCCCTTTTTTTTTTCGTTTAAAGCGCAAAGAAATAACCAATAAAAAAAAAAAAAAAAAGTTAAATCTTATTTCTTCATCAATTTAGGGCAATATATATTCTGCTACATATTTTTGGTAAAAAAAAAAAATCCCAATAAGCGTATATATTGATTGGTTTGTGCAAAATTTATAGCATTTACAAAATTCGGGATATTTTTGTGGAATTTTTCATTTATTTTAATTTTTACTAGTAATGGCGGCGATCGGTGACTTATAGCGGGACTGCGACATTGCGGCCGACAATCTGATACTAGTGACACTTTGAGGGGACCAGTGACACCAATACAGTGATCGGTGCTAAATATGTGCACTGTCACTGTACTATAATGACACTGGCTGGGGAAGGGGTTAACAGGGGCGATCAAAGGATTAAATGTGTTCCTAGGGGGTGTTTGCTAACTGTGTGGGGGAGGAGCTTCAACTGTAGGAAGAGAGGAGATCTGTGTTCCTTCTTAGGAGAAACACAGGATCTCTGTCTTACTAATAAAACGGTGATCTGCCTCGGTCAGGAACGATTGGCGGACATCGTGGTCCGCTGGACCCACTGATTGGCTCCCGCTGTGCCCAATCATGTGTGCGCCACAAAACACTGAATTATAAATCTCATACCGGTACGTGGTTTCGCCTGTAGCTGCCGCCGCCCCGCAGTTCATGTCCGTGGGGGCAGTTAAAGTCGTTGGGCGGTTAGCCTGGAATTCTAATTTAATACTTTCACAACTCCACCAATTAAATATTTTGGAGCCCCCCTCCCCTCCCCCCGATATCATTCTGGACGTGTTGCTTGTAGCAGCCAATCAGAAGTGGCCGTTCCTTCCACCCAAACAGAACTGGAAATAGTAAAGAGAGATTCTGATTATTCTGAGCAGTATTTTCTTTGTGCCCACACAGGTGGGGGAGGGGGTGGGGGTGTCATTATCCTCACCGCTGTCACTATGGGAATTCCATGTGTTGTGTGATTTATTATAGTGAACTTCTCCTCTCCTCCCCGCAGGTGGCGCCCCCCGCAGAGGACGTGGCCGACAAACCAGAGGAGCCGATGGAGCACTAGAGTTCATTTTTTGTTTTTTTTACGTTCCTGTTTAGTCGACCATCACTGTCCTCCCGGGTACGGGGTGTACACCCGTCTCTACCACCCCTCCCCCACCCCCCAAGTATGGCATGTACACCCATCCCCCCCCCCCCCGGCTGGGCTGAACAGAAATGGTTCTCTTTTTCTATGACTTGTGTTGATCACTAATGAGGTGAATAAAATAAAATAAAATTTTCCTTGATTTTGAATTTTATTTTTGAAAAGTTTTGATTTTAGGTTTATGTATCGCAGACAGTGACCGTTTCTATATAATTATGATATTGGACTGGGAAGTTTTTTAAATGTTGAAGTGATTTGTAAACCTCTCATACATGAAATCTGAACAAAGCACTTCCGTCTATAGTGTGTACTTGTCTCAGTCCAGAGCACTGCAGGCTTCTAGTCACTTCTGACTGTCTGAGATGATGTCATCGGGTGATCTCAGGACCCCGCCCTGCCTCCCCCAGCACGTGATTGACAGCCTCAGCTGTGCATGTTTTCTATTCCCTCCACTCGGGTCTCAAATTACACCCAGCTCCTATGCTGTGCAGTGTGTGTAACATCAGATTCCTCCCCCCTCCCCTGTCTGGACGTTCATAAGGTATTATTTTGGTAACATCCGCTGTGTATGTTGCAGTGACTTTAATGGAATCCTCTATGCACTTTCTTTTACGTGTTTCGCCCCATGGCTTTTTCAGGAAGTATATATATATATATATATGCATACAGGATACTACCAAAGACACAAAAGTATATGTAAGATTCAACGTTCTATGGATTTCAATTAGGTTTTTTTTTTTTTTATCGGCGAGTACAAGTACTGATACTTTCGGTCATGTATATGTATGTATATATAATCTCTCTCTCACCCCCTCTCTCTACCCCTCTCTCACCTCTCTCTCTCTCTCTCTCTCTCTCTCTCTCTCTCTCTCTCTCTCTCTCTCTTTTTTTATATATATATATATATATATATATATAGAGGGAGAGAGAGAGATATATAATGTGTATATTTATCTCTCTCTCTCTCTCTCTCTCTCTCTCTCTCTCTCTCTCTCTCGATATATATAGATATATATAGATATATATATCTAGAGAGAGATTATATATACATACGTATACATGACTGAAAGTATCAGTACTTGTACTCGCCGATAAAAAAAAAAACCTAATTGAAATCCATAGAACGTTGAATCTTACATATACTTTTGTGTCTTTGGTAGTATCCTGTATGCATATATATATACTTCCTGAAAAAGCCATGGGGCGAAACATGTAAAAAGTGCATAGAGGATTCCATTAAAGTCACTGCAACATACACAGTGGATGTTACCAAAATAATACCTTATGAACTTCCATCCTTATGAACTTATCCTTGGATTGCGAGCATAATTCGTTTTGGAAACATGCCCCACCTGACAGGAAACACAATCAACAAGATTTAAAGGGCCCCTCCCTTCCCTCTGTCCCTCAGTTATTGATTGTGTTTCCACAGGAAGGCAGACTTTCTCAGCAGGCAACCCCTTCATTGGGGGAGGTGGGGCCTGAGCAACGAGGTGTTTTCTCTAGTTTGCCAATGCTTCGGCAAGCCGGAGATGGACTTGTTTGCCTCCAAGAAGAACAGGAAGGTTCCCAAGTTCTTCTCCCTGGCCAGGGGGCCGGGCTCCTGGGGAGTAGATGCACTAGCCCAAAGCTGGGATTTCGCCCTAGCACATGCATTTCCTTCCCTGGTGCTCACTCCCCGGGTTTTACAGAAACTGTCCCGGTCAAACGGGTGCCTTATCCTAATTGCGCCCTGGTGGCCGAGACGGGCATGGTTCCCCACCCTGAAGAGATGGTTGGTGGCTCCTCCATTCCATCTCCCCTCCAATCACGATCTCCTCCACCAGGGACCAGTTTTACACCCAGATCCCGGGTTTTTTTTCCCTGACGGCTTGGTGAGATCCTCAAGACGTAAGGGCTGTTCTGAAGAAGTGATTGATACACTTTTATCAAGTAGAAAGCCAGTCACTAGACAGATTTACGCTAAGGTCTGGAAGGTCTTCTCTTGCTGGCCTCAGTCTAGAGGGGTCTCAAACTGGCGGCCCTCCAGCTGTTGGGAAACCTACAAGTCCCATGAGGCATTGCAAGACTGACACTTACAAGCACGACTCCCACAGGCAGAGGCAAGATGGGACTTGTAGTTTCGCAACAGCTGGAGGGCCACCAGTTTGAGACCCCCTGGTCTACAGAAAAGTCTCTTGGAATAATCCCAGCGGTCCTGGATTTTCTCCAGGACAGGGCTGACCAGGGTTTAGCAGTCAATATCCTCAGAGTCCAGGTTGCAGCCTTGTCAGTTTTTCTGGATAATAAGCTGGCCCTTAACCCACTCATAAAAAGATTTTTGTCAGCTAGGGAAAGAGTTACCCCGGTGAAAACCAACAGGTTTCCACCTTGGGACTTGTCCCTTCAGGGCTTTTCTTTTTTTTTTTTTTTTTTTTTTTTTTTAAACATTAGGTGCTGGAACGCAACCACGACCCCCCCCCCCCCCAAAAGCGCTCCTCTACACACACCCTCCAAATCACATCAAATAGTGGGTGTGGTCAGTTAAATTTTACAAACCGTAGGAGGGTCTTAAAGGTCATTAAAGTGGTGTTCCGGCCGAAATGATACTTTTTAAATAAAAATACCCCAATAATACACAAGCTTAATGTATTCTAGTAAAGTTAGTCTGTAAACTAAGGTCTGTTTTGTTAGTTTATAGCAGTAGTTTGTTATTTTATAAACTTACAGCAGGCCGTGGCCATCTTAAGTGTGGGCATCTGAAGCCAGACTGTATTTCTTCCTGGATCTCATCCTTGCAGATCTCGCACATGCTCAGTGCAGCAGTGTAATAGGTTTCAGGTCAGGTTTCCATAGCAACGGGCAGTGTCAGAGGAAGTTGCCGCCTCTTCCCAGAAGGCATTGCAAACAAGAAATGATGCGATGGGCCGCGGCCAGGGAGGAGGAAGTGAAAAATGAATACAGCAGATATACAGGAGGTGCTGAGAAAAAAAATTTAAAAATATCCAATTTGTTTACAGTGCGCAGTTTAGTGAGGGATGCTGAAGAGTTGTAAAAGTGGGTGGAACTCCCCTTTAAATACCAAGAGTGCAGAGCTGTCACTTGTAAACACAGAAACCGGACTTTTGTGTTTACAAGTGATAGTGGTGGGCAGGGAGCAGAGGGCCTGAGCCAGAGGGTGGTGGAACTGAGTTCCACCAAGTCCCCCCTGAAAAAAAGCCCTGCTAGTATTAGATGCCCCTAACTAAAGCAGGTCACACATGGTTGAATTTCGAACAAATTTTCTTTTCAAAATCAGAATGTTCGTTTTTTTTTTTTTTTTGTGATCCGATGGCGCCACCATTGATTTTCGAAATTCGGCCGACCAAGCCTTCAATTTCACCTCCATGTTGTTACAGAAAAGAATTTTCGTGGCCGGGAATCTTCTTCTTTTCTCTCCGTAAATTTTCTTTTCTTATTACATTTCTCGCACGATTCTCCCATCATTGATTAGAAAATCGTTTGTTTTTCTAAAAATTTCCAACATGTCCGATTCCTCAAATTTGATTGCAGCGCGAAAATCGGCCGTTGTTGCAGCTCCATTAACCACTTCCGGACCGCTCACTGTATATATACGTCATTTTTTAAAAGATGGATATCTCGGTAACGGCAGCAGCTGCTGCCACAACCGAGGTATCCATCTTTAGGGCTTGGCGATTCTGTACACGATAATGGTGGTCTCTGCGGCGGGTTCGCCGCGAGATCACCGTTATCGGCGGCGGGAGAGGTGCCACCCCCCACTCCCGCCACTCTCCCGCACCCTCCGCCGCTTACCGGAGCCGTCGGCAGCGGCGGAGGCGATCGGGTCCTTTCCCTTCCGCAGTATGGAGACGAGTGAGGCTAAGATGGCCCCCGCCCATCTCCATACCATAGGACGGCCGGAGCGACGTCATTACGTCAGCTCTGCCCACTTCTCTTAAAGGCACAGTTTTTTTTGTGTCATTTTTTTAAACAACTTTTTTTTTTTTTGCATTTTAGTCCTAATATGAGATGTGAGGACTTTTTGACCCCCAGATCTCATATTTAAGAGGACCTGTCATGCTTTTTTCTATTACAAGGGATGTGTACATTCCTTGTAATAGGAATAAAAGTGATCCAAATTTTTTTTTTTTTTAAAAACAGTGAAAAAATAAATAAAATAAAGTAAAATAAATAATAAAAAAAAAAAAAATTTTTAAAGCGCCCTGTCTCGACAAGCTTGCGCGCAGAAGCGAACGCATACGTGAGTAGCGCCCACATATGAAAACGGTGGTCAAACCACACATGTGAGGTATCGCCGCGACCGATAGAGTGAGAGCAATAATTCTAGCCCTAGACCTCCTCTGTAACTCAAAACATGCAATCTGTAGAATTTTTTTAACGTCGCCTATGGAGATTTTTAAGGGTAAAAGTTTGACGCCATTCCACGAGCGGGCGCAATTTTGAAGCGTGACATGATGGGTATCAATTTACTTGGCGTAACATTATATTTCACAATATAAAAAAAAAAATTGGGCTAACTTTACTGTTGTCTTATTTTTTAAATCAAAAAAGTGAATTTTTTCCAAAAAAAGTGCGCTTAGAAGACCGCTGCGCAAATACGGTGCAAAAAAAAGTATTGCAATGGCCGCTATTTTATTCTCTAGGGTGTTAGAAAAAAAAAAAAACAATATATAATGTTTGGGGGTTCTAAGTAATTTTCTAGCAAAAAAAAACTGTTTTAAACATGTAAACACCTAAAATCCAAAACGAGGCTGGTCTTAAAGTGTTTTTTAATGGTGCGAAATTCATACGAAAATTCTTTCATACGATTTTCGAAAGAAAATTCTTACGAAATTTCGAACCGTGTATGGGCCGGCATTAGGGACCTTTTTGAGCCGGTGGCTCAAGTTTTCAGTTCATTTTCTTTCCCTTTTTAAAATGGCTTTCCTTCTGGCGATCGCGACAGCCAGAAGAGTTGGCGATCTACAGGCTCTGACGATTAAAGAGCCCTTTTTGTTGCTCCTGGAGGATAGGGTAATCCTCAGACAGGGTCCTTTAAATTTGCCAAAAGTGACTTCGGATTTTCACAGGTCACAGAAGTTCCCTCTTTTTGTCAGAATCCTAAAAATGATAAGGAAGAAAAGTTTCATTTATTAGATGTTAGAAGATGTCTATTGGTCTATTTAGAAGGAATCATTTGATTCATTAGAAGAAGGGTCTTCAGGGCTCCAAGCCAACGATAGCCAGGTGGATTAGGCAGACTAATCCCTGTAGCCTATGAACATTCGGGCAAGCCTGTCCCAACTCATTGAAAAGCTCACTCCACTAGATCTCTGGCGACCTCCTGGGCAGAGAGGGCAGGCGCTTCGATTGATCAAATCTGCAGAGCCAGCGACTTGCGACGAGCCAAAATACCTTCCTGAAGGCACTACGGAGTGGAGCTGTTGTCCTCTCGGGACTTGGCGTTTGGCAGGAAGGTCCTACAGGCGGTGGTGCCACCCTAAGGTTGGCCTGAACTTCTTGTTCATCGTCTCAGGTGTGCCGTCCTGGAGGATGACTGGAGAAAATTACCAGTAACACTTCACCGGTAACGGGTTTTCTAGGTAATCTTCCAGGACGGCAGGCCTACTTCCCGAACCCGAATTGTTGGTGGGTTGTTTTTTTTTTTTTTTTTTACAGATCTGGCACCGGTGTGGGTTTATACTTTGTCATAACTGAGGGACAGAGGCAAGGGAGGGGCCTTTTATACCTTGTTGATTGCGTTTCCTGGCAGGTGGGACTCGTCATCTCAGGTGTGCCGTCCTGGAAGATTTCCTAGAAAACCCGTTACCTGTAAGTGTAACTGGTAATTTTTTTGGCTGGATCTACACTTAAAAAAAAAAAAAAAAAAAAAAAAGTCCCTGTTCTGACTTACAAATTCAACTTAAAGTGGGGTTCCACCCAAAAAACAAAAATACCTGTAAAAATTCTAAAAAACAAAAAACAAAAAAACATTTGGATATTTTTTTTTTTTTTACTTACCTCTAAATGCCTGTTGCTAGGTGGTCCCTCGTAGTCTGCCTCTTTCAGTGCCTGGGCTGGTGACATCACTTCCCCCTCGGCACAGGAAGGGCTCCGCTCTGCTCCCTCCCTCCTGTCAATCATCTGGGACCCATTACAGGTCCCAGGTGATTGAGCGGCCAATCACGGCGCGTGGCGCCACTCGCGCATGCGCAGTGGGTGCCAGGCTGTGAAGCCACAGCCCGGCGCCCACAGTTGAAATGCCGACGAGCGGAGGGGGGGGGACGAGCGGGGCTTCGATCCCCCCGCATCGCTGGACCCAGGGACAGGTAAGTGTCCAATTAAAAGTCAGCAGCTGCAGTATTTGTAGCTGCTGACTTTTAATTTTTTTTTTTTTTTTTTTGACGGCCCCCCTGGGTGGAACAAACCTACAGACCCGATCTGGTTCGTAACTCGGGGACTGCCTGTATATAGAAAGGGATTAAAGCGCCATCTAGTGGGCAGTTTAAAAAAAAATGTTAGAACTCGCTGTACATATCTGGCCAAATAATCCATAGAGGTGTCTCGGTCCGCCGATGGTAGCGAATCGTGGCCACTGGAGGTGCTCAGAGGGCTGGAGAAGTTCCAGGACTCCGCGGGTATGGGGCGGAAGTGATGTCGGCGTGGGGGCGGACCTTCCTGTACATCTCCCCCAGCCCTGGGAGCACCTCCAGCGGCCCTGATTTGCTACCATCGGCGGACCGAGACACCTCTGTGGATTATTTGACCAGATATGTACAGCGAGTTCTAACATTTTTTAAACTGCCCACTAGATGGCGCTTCAATCCCTTTCTATATCATATCTTATATACATACACTAATATATATATATATTATCACACAAGGCATGTGATTCTTTTCAGTGCAATTCGCACCCATTCATTTTGTATTGAACAAAATATTAATTTTGTATTGACCCAAATCGCACCGTAAAGTATCTGGAGCATTTGGGTGGGTACCAACACTCGCCCCGATGCTCGCTATCAGTATTGGTGCATCCATAATTTTGATAATAAATGCTTGTACAAAGAGAACAAAAATAAATACATTTTAAACCTCCCCACAAACCAATCCTCCGATCCCCATCAGAGACGTGTCGCTGGGATGGACGAGCAGAGGGTCCGGGAGCACAGCGGGGGAGGGTATGATTGGCCAGAATAGAACTCACATATTTTGGTGGCGATCGTTGCGGAGCCAGGCAGGATGTGGCGTCACATGACTGATGAAGGGGTCCTGCGTGGCTCTGAAATGTCGCCATTATATCATTATCCTGTGATCGCTGAATAAAGCTTTGGCCCCATTTCGGAGGTCCTGGTGACGTCTTGCTTTGCTCTCTCATTGGGTGACAACTCTCTTCCTGTCTCCTAATTGTACTCCGTTGTTGTCACACCAATTTCATATGGAGGTTTCAGCACGCAGGACGCGGTCCTCTGTTGTCACCGTAGAGGAACCCGCCCTGAGATACGCCGTGTAGCCATCGCTGGAGGGTATGTGGCCGGGAAGTGGCTGCAAAGAGGCTGCAGGAGATCAGCAGCACTGAGCTGTGCCAAAGGAGGGGTGGGGGGGAGTAAAAAATAATAAAGATGTTCACCTCTATTTTAATATCACTACTGCTATCTATGCAATAAAACGTCAGATTGAAGCTGACCACGCACGTTCCTATCCTTTCTCACACTTTAATTTCCCGTTTCTTTACAATTCGATGTTCTCATTTTGATTTGAAGATATTTTGAAGGCCGAGTACAATTTGTACAATTTGTGGGTTTAAAGCTGAACTCCAGGATAAAAAAAAACTGTCATGTAAACAGATTCCTCAATAGACACAAAGAAAATCCATCCAACCTGTGCAAACCCGGATATTACCATGTAAATCTAGCGGTGACATCATCACTGTACATTGCCTGGGCAGAGGGCAGAAATGTGGGCAGGGCCCAGCAGGCTCCACCCACTACAGGAGGGGGCGGAGACAAGACCAGTCACCCTGTACTAGGAGAGAGAGCAGAGTTGTAGGAGGGGCCCATCAGGCTCCACCCACTACAGAAAACTACATGAGGTGGGCGGAGACAAGAACAGTCCCCCAGCACAAGGAGGGAGAGTAGAGCTGTGGGAGGGGCCCATCAGGCTCCACCCACTACAGAAAACTACATGAGGGGGCGGAGACAAGACCAGTCACCCTGTACAAGGAGAGGAAGCAGAGCTGTAGGAGGGGTTCAGCAGGCTCCACCTATTACAGGAAGGGGCGGAGACAAGACCAGTCCCCCTTTTTTTTTTTTTTTTTTTTTTTTTTTTTTTTTTTAAAGCCAGTGGCGTGCAAAACACACCTCAAAAACTTCCACCCGGTGCCAAAAAAAAAGTGCCCACACATAGAGAGTGAAACACAAAAACGTGCAACGGGTGTACAGAGTCCCCCACTAGGGAAGGACCTTACCCTGATTCCCCGGGGCGTTAGGCTCCAGACAGGGACTGAGGTACTCAGACAAAGGGTCCATCCGGCCGAAACCAGGCGGACCCCCACAACTGGAAGGACTGCCGAAGCAGACCAACCCAAGTACAGTGGGGCTCTCCCGAAGAGAGACCCCTCAAAGGAGAGGGCGAACCAAGCCAAAAGGCCTATGTCCACCCCCTCCCAAGACTTTCAGAGTAGGCCCGAGGACCCACACCCTACTCGCCACACAGTGACAGAACGTGTATACAAAGACAACCAAAAAAAAGACAAAAAGGTGACAAACAGGGGTAAAAGAAAGAGTGGGGAAGAGTGAGATGGGAGAGTGAAAGTGGCCATTGTGCTATACAACGGCCGGCCCTCCGGCCAGGCATAAAAATTTCCCCTGGTCCTGGCCAAAAGGCCCGGCCCAAGAGGCAGGTGCGAAAAACGTGTGTTGTGGTGAAAGTGACCATGGTGCCATAAAATCAAGTGCTTTCACACCGTGACTATACGGCACCCCTGAACTGCCACTTCAGGGGCACATTCACCACTGGCTTTTCGAAAAAGCCCTGACCACCCAGCCCAGACCACAGCAGACCCCACCACAGACAGGGAGGATATGGAGATCAGGAAGCCGGAAAGAGCCCTTTACCATCAGGCTCTGCCGTCGCTCCCATCACTCCTAATTACATTCAGGAAGTACTTGCCACTCCCTCCCCCCCCTTGCAAGGCAGGAGTAAGCGTTCTCTCCCAAATAACTGTCTGGAGTGGAGCTAGATCCGCCCCAATCCAGGACAGAAGGCCAGGGTCCCGACCCTCTGGTTCAGACCCCGTGGTTCTCTATCCCCATCAGAAGGCTTCCCTTTCGGCTACGAACCGCTCCAGGTCACCTTCACTCCAGCAGGTTTTGCATAGCAACCGCAATCCCATCTCTATTTCGCCATAGATCAGGGACGGAAGCAAGCGCCACCTCCTGGAAACTGATAAGAACAGATACTACACTTGATCTTCGCCAAAAGGCCGAGAAGCAATTAGCAATAATCACGCCTCAGTTGAACCTCATTGGCTATGATACTGCCACTGCTTGCATCAGGACTGAGGGCTCCTGAGAGGAGTACTGAGGCCAGGGGGGCGGGATGTTTTCAGGAAGCTGTGTACAGCCCCCTGCCGGCCGGTCCCTCCCACCAGCCAGGATCTGCCTGCATTGCATAGAGAAGCACCGAGACCCGGTGATGACATCACTGCTGGGACTAAACTATGTAATAAAATCTGAAAGGTATATTGATGAGGGGGAGGGGGAACCAGGGGAGGTGAAATAGAAGCAGATTAAACTTCAGCTTTAAAGTTTTTCCTCCCCGAATGTCAGCGCAGACCACTAGAGGGCGACACATGTCCGTCCTCCCCGCCCCGGGCACAGCGCCACGCCAGATGTTCTGTGATGGAAGCCCCTCCCCCCCCCGGATGCTCCTCTGGCCCAGGCTGGGTGTTATGGAAGGGGTGTGGCCGTATTGTTTCCCCTCCGAGAGGTAATTACAGAAAAATCCGACTCTCCACCAAACTTCCCATCCGGAATCCCTTCCTTCCCCCGCTGTGTCCTGAGGAGACGTCCCGCCACGAGGAACCGGGCGCTAAATTATAGGACAACTCCGGGGGGTGATTACAGGAACCACCCCCCCCCCCCTGAAAGATGGGTCAATGGGGACATTCACCAACCGAGAGAAGAGGAGCGGTGTATGGAGAGGACATGGGGGGCGCTCATCATCCTCGGGGGGGGCGCTCATCATCTTCAGGGGGGGCGCTCATCATCCTTGGAGGGGGCGCTCATCATCTTCAGGGGGGGCATTCATCATCTTCAGGGGGGGCGCTCATCATCCTCGGAGGGGGCGCTCATCATCTTCAGGGGGGGCAGTCATCATCTTCGGGGGGGCAGTCATCATCTTCAGGGGGGGCGCTCATCATCCTCGGAGGGGGCGCTCATCATCTTCGGGGGGGTAGTCATCATCTTCAGGGGGGGCACTCATCATCCTCGGAGGGGGCGGTCATCATCCTCAGAGGGGGCGGTCATCATCCTGGGGGTGGGCGCTCATCATCCTGGGGGGCACTCATCATCCTCGGGGGGTTCATCATCCTCATGGGGGCGCTCATCATCTTCAGGGGGGCGCTCATCATCATTCTAAGGGGGCGCTCATCATTCTCAGGGGGGCTCTTATGATCCTCAGGGGGGCACTAATCATCCTCAGGGGGGCTCTTATCATCCTCGGGGGGCGCTCATCATCCTCAGGGGGGCTCTTATCATCCTCGGGGGGCGCTCATCATCCTCAGGGGGGCTCTTATCATCCTCGGGGGGGCTCTTATCATCCTCAGGGGGGCTCTTATCATCCTCATGGGGGCGCTCATCATCCTCAGGGGGGCTCTTATCATCCTCAGGGGGGCTCTTATCATCCTCAGGGGGGCGCTCATCATCCTCAGGGGGGCTCTTATCATCCTCAGGGGGGCTCTTATCATCCTCGGGGGGGCTCTTATCATCCTCATGGGGGCGCTCATCATCCTCAGGGGGGCTCTTATCATCCTCAGGGGGGCTCTTATCATCCTCAGGGGGGCTCTTATCATCCTCAGGGGGGCTCTTATCATCCTCAGGGGGGCTCTTATCATCCTCAGGGGGGCTCTTATCATCCTCATGGGGGCGCTCATCATCCTCAGAGGGGCTCTTATCATCCTCATGGAGGCGCTCATCATCCTCAGGGGGGCTCTTATCATCCTCGGGCGCTCATCATCCTCAGGGGCGCTCATCATCCTCAGGGGGGCGCTCATCATCCTCAGGGGGGCTCTTATCATCCTCAGGGGGGCGCTCATCATCCTCAGGGGCGCTCATCATCCTCAGGGGGGCGCTCATCATCCTCAGGAGGGCTCAGTCTATATCTGTTTTTCTTTTTCTTGCATTTAATACATCCGGCAGTGGCGGCTGGTACTCCATTTTTTTGGGGAGGCAAAACTGCCCGTTATCACCCATCCCCCACGCTGTCACCTGATCTCCAGCCCACCAGCCCCGCACTTACCCCCCCCATCCAGGTCACAGGGCAGCGCTTCCTCCTCAGCGGCCAATACGATCGCTTCTCCACTCGGCCAATCGGGTCTCAGGACCAGCCTTCATGATTGGCTGGGAGGAGAATCAGGAAAGCAATAGTGAATATTAATTTGCTAATGTCACACAACTGGGTGGGCTCGGGGCGCAGAGACCACCCTTTTTTGAAGCCAATTAGAGCCTCAGACTTGAAATCACAGGCTTCTAAAAAACAAAACAAAAAACCCCCCCATTGCAATCCATGCGTCCGGCGCCCTGCATTAGGATCAGGGGGGAGGGGCCCCCTATGGACGGCCCGCCACCGACGTCCGGGATAATTAATATATTGTCTAAATCCATTCATCATGTGACTTCTTCTGGAATCTCAGTGATCTTTGTGCATTTCCCCCGGATCTGTGCAGTCATCCCGTGTGAGACTTCCTGTGATAAAGACCAATCACTGCTGTCCTCTCTCCTTGTGCAGGGGGACTGGTCTTGTCTCCGCCCCTTCCTGTAATAGGTGGAGCCTGCTGAACCCCTCCTACAGCTCTGCTTCCTCTCCTTGTACAGGGTGACTGGTCTTGTCTCCGCCCCCTTCCTGTTGTTTTCTCTAGTGGGTGGAGCCTGCTGAACCCCTCCTACAGCTCTGCTTCCTCTCCTTGTACAGGGTGACTGGTCTTGTCTCCGCCCCCTCATGTAGTTTTCTGTAGTGGGTGGAGCCTGATGGGCCCCTCCCACAGCTCTACTCTCCCTCCTTGTGCTGGGGGACTGTTCTTGTCTCCGCCCACCTCATGTAGTTTTCTGTAGTGGGTGGAGCCTGATGGGCCCCTCCTACAACTCTGCTCTCTCTCCTAGTACAGGGTGACTGGTCTTGTCTCCGCCCCCTCCTGTAGTGGGTGGAGCCTGCTGGGCCCTGCCCACATTTCTGCCCTCTGCCCAGGCAATGTACAGTGATGATGTCACCGCTAGATTTACATGGTAATATCCGGGTTTGCACAGGTTGGATGGATTTTCTTTGTGTCTATTGAGGAATCTGTTTACATGACAGTTTTTTTTTTATCCTGGAGTTCAGCTTTAAACCCACAAATCGTACAAATTGTACTCGGCCTTCAAAATATCTTCAAATCAAAATGAGAACATCGAATTGTAAAGAAACGGGAAATTAAAGTGTGAGAAAGGATAGGAACGTGCGTGGTCAGCTTCAATCTGACGTTTTATTGCATAGATAGCAGTAGTGATATTAAAATAGAGGTGAACATCTTTATTATTTTTTTACTCCCCCCCACCCCTCCTTTGGCACAGCTCAGTGCTGCTGATCTCCTGCAGCCTCTTTGCAGCCACTTCCCGGCCACATACCCTCCAGCGATGGCTACACGGCGTATCTCAGGGCGGGTTCCTCTACGGTGACAACAGAGGACCGCGTCCTGCGTGCTGAAACCTCCATATGAAATTGGTGTGACAACACCGGAGTACAATTAGGAGACAGGAAGAGAGTTGTCACCCAATGAGAGAGCAAAGCAAGACGTCACCAGGACCTCCGAAATGGGGCCAAAGCTTTATTAAGCGATCACAGGATAATGATATAATGGCGACGTTTCAGAGCCACGCAGGACCCCTTCATCAGTCATGTGACGTCACATCCTGCCTGGCTCCGCAACGATCGCCACCAAAATATGTGAGTTCTATTCTGGCCAATCATACCCTCCCCCGCTGTGCTCCCGGACCCTCTGCTCGTCCATCCCAGCGACACGTCCCTGGTGGGGATCGGAGGATTGGTTTGTGGGGGGGGGGGGTTAAATGTATTTATTTTTGTTCTCTTTGTACAAGCATTTATTATCAAAATTATGGATGCACCAATACTGATAGCGAGCATCGGGGCGAGTGTTGGTACCCACCCAAATGCTCCAGATACTTTACGGTGCGATTTGGGTCAATACAAAATTAATATTTTGTTCAATACAAAAAGAATGGGTGCGAATTGCACTGAAAAGAATCACATGCCTTGTGTGATATATATATATATATATATATATATATATATATATATATATATATATATATATATATATATTAGTGTATGTATATAAGATATGATATAGAAAGGGATTGAAGCGCCATCTAGTGGGCAGTTTAAAAAATGTTAGAACTCGCTGTACATATCTGGTCAAATAATCCACAGAGGTGTCTCGGTCCGCCGATGGTAGCAAATCAGGGCCGCTGGAGGTGCTCCCAGGGCTGGGGGAGATGTACAGGAAGGTCCGCCCCCACGCCGACATCACTTCCGCCCCATACCCGCGGAGTCCCGGAACTTCTCCTCCAGCCCTCTGAGCATCTCCAATGGCCCTGATTCGCTACCATCGGCGGACCGAGACACCTCTATGGATTATTTGGCCAGATATGTACAGCGAGTTCTAACATTTTTTTTTAAACTGCCCACTAGATGGCGCTTTAATCCCTTTCTATATACAGGCAGTCCCCGGGTTACGAACCAGATCGGGTCTGTAGGTTTGTTCCACCCAGGGGGGGCCGTCAAAAAAAAAAAAAAAAAAAATTAAAAGTCAGCAGCTACAAATACTGCAGCTGCTGACTTTTAATTGGACACTTACCTGTCCCTGGGTCCAGCGATGCGGGGGGATTGAAGCCCCGCTCGCCCCCCACCCCTCCGCTCGTCGGCGCCGGCATTTCAACTGTGGGCGCCGGGCTGTGGCTTCACAGCCTGGCACCCACTGCGCATGCGCGAGCGGCGCCGCGCGCCGTGATTGGCCGCTCAATCACCTGGGACCTGTAATGGGTCCCAGATGATTGACAGGAGGGAGGGAGCAGAGCGGAGCCCTTCCTGTGCCGAGGGGGAAGTGATGTCACCAGCCCAGGCACTGAAAGAGGCAGACTACGAGGGACCCCCTAGCAACAGGCATTTAGAGGTAAGTGAAAAAAAAAAAAATATCCAAATTTTTTTTGTTTTTTTTTTTAGAATTTTTACAGGTATTTTTGTTTTTTGGGTGGAACCCCACTTTAAGTTGAATTTGTAAGTCAGAACAGGGACTTTTTTTTTTTTTTTAAGTGTAGATCCAGCCAAAAAAATTACCAGTTACACTTACAGGTAACGGGTTTTCTAGGAAATCTTCCAGGACGGCACACCTGAGATGACGAGTCCCACCTGCCAGGAAACGCAATCAACAAGGTATAAAAGGCCCCTCCCTTGCCTCTGTCCCTCAGTTATGACAAAGTATAAACCCACACCGGTGCCAGATCTGTAAAAAAAAAAAAAAAAACAACCCACCAACAATTCGGGTTCGGGAAGTAGGCCTGCCGTCCTGGAAGATTACCTAGAAAACCCGTTACCGGTGAAGTGTTACTGGTAATTTTCTCCAGTCATCCTCCAGGACGGCACACCTGAGACGATGAACAAGAAGTTCAGGCCAACCTTAGGGTGGCACCACCGCCTGTAGGACCTTCCTGCCAAACGCCAAGTCCCGAGAGGACAACAGCTCCACTCCGTAGTGCCTTCAGGAAGGTATTTTGGCTCGTCGCAAGTCGCTGGCTCTGCAGATTTGATCAATCGAAGCGCCTGCCCTCTCTGCCCAGGAGGTCGCCAGAGATCTAGTGGAGTGAGCTTTTCAATGAGTTGGGACAGGCTTGCCCGAACGTTCATAGGCTACAGGGATTAGTCTGCCTAATCCACCTGGCTATCGTTGGCTTGGAGCCCTGAAGACCCTTCTTCTAATGAATCAAATGATTCCTTCTAAATAGACCAATAGACATCTTCTAACATCTAATAAATGAAACTTTTCTTCCTTATCATTTTTAGGATTCTGACAAAAAGAGGGAACTTCTGTGACCTGTGAAAATCCGAGGTCACTTTTGGCAAATTTAAAGGACCCTGTCTGAGGATTACCCTATCCTCCAGGAGCAACAAAAAGGGCTCTTTAATCGTCAGAGCCTGTAGATCGCCAACTCTTCTGGCTGTCGCGATCGCCAGAAGGAAAGCCATTTTAAAAAGGGAAAGAAAATGAACTGAAAACTTGAGCCACCGGCTCAAAAAGGTCCCTAATGCCGGCCCATACACGGTTCGAAATTTCGTAAGAATTTTCTTTCGAAAATCGTATGAAAGAATTTTCGTATGAATTTCGCACCATTAAAAAACACTTTAAGACCAGCCTCGTTTTGGATTTTAGGTGTTTACATGTTTAAAACATGTTTTTTTTGCTAGAAAATTACTTAGAACCCCCAAACATTATATATTGTTTTTTTTTTTTCTAACACCCTAGAGAATAAAATAGCGGCCATTGCAATACTTTTTTTTGCACCGTATTTGCGCAGCGGTCTTCTAAGCGCACTTTTTTTGGAAAAAATTCACTTTTTTGATTTAAAAAATAAGACAACAGTAAAGTTAGCCCAATTTTTTTTTTTTATATTGTGAAATATAATGTTACGCCAAGTAAATTGATACCCATCATGTCACGCTTCAAAATTGCGCCCGCTCGTGGAATGGCGTCAAACTTTTACCCTTAAAAATCTCCATAGGCGACGTTTAAAAAATTCTACAGATTGCATGTTTTGAGTTACAGAGGAGGTCTAGGGCTACAATTATTGCTCTCACTCGATCGGTCGCGGCGATACCTCACATGTGTGGTTTGACCACCGTTTTCATATGTGGGCGCTACTCACGTATGCGTTCGCTTCTGCGCGCAAGCTTGTCGAGACAGGGCGCTTTAAATTTTTTTTTTTTTTTATTATTTATTTTACTTTATTTTATTTATTTTTTCACTGTTTTTTAAAAAAAAAAAAATTTGGATCACTTTTATTCCTATTACAGGAATGTACACATCCCTTGTAATAGAAAAAAGCATGACAGGTCCTCTTAAATATGAGATCTGGGGGTCAAAAAGTCCTCACATCTCATATTTAGACTAAAATGCAAAAAAAAAAAAAAAAAAGTTGTTTAAAAAAATGACACAAAAAAATTATGCCTTTAAGAGAAGTGGGCAGAGCTGACGTAATGACGTCGCTCCGGCCGTCCTATGGTATGGAGATGGGCGGGGGCCATCTTAGCCTCACTCGTCTCCATACTGCGGAAGGGAAAGGACCCGATCGCCTCCGCCGCTACCGACGGCTCCGGTAAGCGGCGGAGGGTGCGGGAGAGTGGCGGGAGGGGGGGTGGCACCTCTCCCGCCGCCGACAACGGTGATCTCGCGGCGAACCCGCCGCAGAGACCACCATTATCGTGTACAGAATCGCCGGCCCTAAAGATGGATACCTCGGTTGTGGCAGCAGCTGCTGCCGTTACCGAGATATCCATCTTTAAAAAAATTACGTATATATACAGTGAGCGGTCCGGAAGTGGTTAATGGAGCTGCAACAACGGCTGATTTTCGCGCGGCAATCAAATTTGAGGAATCGGACATGTTGGAAATTTTTAGAAAAACAAACGATTTTCTAATCAATGATGGGAGAATCGTGCGAGAAATGTAATAAGAAAAGAAAATTTACGGAGAGAAAAGAAGAAGATTCCCGGCCACGAAAATTCTTTTCTGTAACAACATGGAGGTGAAATTGAAGGCTTGGTCGGCCGAATTTCGAAAATCAATGGTGGCGCCATCGGATCACAAAAAAAAAAAAAAAAAAGAACATTCTGATTTTGAAAAGAAAATTTGTTCTAAATTCAACCATGTGTGACCTGCTTTAGTTAGGGGCATCTAATACTAGCAGGGCTTTTTTTCAGGGGGGACTTGGTGGAACTCAGTTCCACCACCCTCTGGCTCAGGCCCTCTGCTCCCAGCCCACCACTATCACTTGTAAACACAAAAGTCCCGTTTCTGTGTTTACAAGTGACAGCTCTGCACTCTTGGTATTTAAAGGGGAGTTCCACCCACTTTTACAACTCTTCAGCATCCCTCACTAAACTGTGCACTGTAAACGAATTGGATATTTTTTAATTTTTTTTTCTCAGCACCTCCTGTATATCTGCTGTATTCATTTTTCACTTCCTCCTCCCTGGCCGCGGCCCATCGCATCATTTCCTGTTTGCAATTCCTTCTGGGAAGAGGCGGCAACTTCCTCTGACACTGCCGTTGCTATGGAAACCTGACCTGAAACCTATTACACTGCTGCACTGAGCATGTGCGAGATCTGCAAGGATGAGATCCAGGAAGAAATACAGTCTGGCTTCAGATGCCCACACTTAAGATGGCCACGGCCTGCTGTAAGTTTATAAAATAACAAACTACTGCTATAAACTAACAAAACAGACCTTAGTTTACAGACTAACTTTACTAGAATACATTAAGCTTGTGTATTATAGGGGTATTTTTATTTAAAAAGTATCATTTCGGCCGGAACATCACTTTAATGACCTTTAAGACCCTCCTACGGTTTGTAAAATTTAACTGACCACACCCACTATTTGATGTGATTTGGAGGGTGTGTGTAGAGGAGCGCTTTTGGGGGGGGTCGTGGTTGCGTTCCAGCACCTAATGTTTAAAAAAAAAAAAAAAAAAGAAAAGCCCTGAAGGGACAAGTCCCAAGGTGGAAACCTGTTGGTTTTCACCGGGGTAACTCTTTCCCTAGCTGACAAAAATCTTTTTATGAGTGGGTTAAGGGCCAGCTTATTATCCAGAAAAACTGACAAGGCTGCAACCTGGACTCTGAGGATATTGACTGCTAAACCCTGGTCAGCCCTGTCCTGGAGAAAATCCAGGACCGCTGGGATTATTCCAAGAGACTTTTCTCTAGACCAGGGGGTCTCAAACTGGTGGCCCTCCAGCTGTTGCGAAACTACAAGTCCCATCATGCCTCTGCCTGTGGGAGTCGTGCTTGTAAGTGTCAGTCTTGCAATGCCTCATGGGACTTGTAGGTTTCCCAACAGCTGGAGGGCCGCCAGTTTGAGACCCCTCTAGACTGAGGCCAGCGAGAGAAGACCTTCCAGACCTTAGCGTAAATCTGTCTAGTGACTGGCTTTCTACTTGATAAAAGTGTATCAATCACTTCTTCAGAACAGCCCTTACGTCTTGAGGATCTCACCAAGCCGTCAGGGAAAAAAAACCCGGGATCTGGGTGTAAAACTGGTCCCTGGTGGAGGAGATCGTGATTGGAGGGGAGATGGAATGGAGGAGCCACCAACCATCTCTTCAGGGTGGGGGAACCATGCCCGTCTCGGCCACCAGGGTGCAATTAGAATAAGGCACCCGTCTGACTGGGACAATTTCTGAAAAACCCGGGGAGTGAGCACCAGGGAAGGAAATGCATATGCTAGGGCGAAATCCCAGATTTGGGCTAGTGCATTTACTCCCCAGGAGCCCGGCCCCCTGGCCAGGGAGAAGAACTTGGGAACCTTCCTGTTCTTCTTGGAGGCAAACAAGTCCATCTCCGGCTTGCCGAAGCATTGGCAAACTAGAGAAAACACCTCGTTGCTCAGGCCCCACCTCCCCCAATGAAGGGGTTGCCTGCTGAGAAAGTCTGCCTTCCTGTGCAAACACAATCAATAACTGAGGGACAGAGGGAAGGGAGGGGCCCTTTAAATCTTGTTGATTGTGTTTCCTGTCAGGTGGGGCATGTTTCCAAAACGAATTATGCTCGCAATCCAAGGATAAGTTCATAAGGATGGAAGTTCATAAGGTATTATTTTGGTAACATCCACTGTGTATGTTGCAGTGACTTTAATGGAATCCTCTATGCACTTTCTTTTACGTGTTTCGCCCCATGGCTTTTTCAGGAAGTATATATATATGCATACAGGATACTACCAAAGACACAAAAGTATATGTAAGATTCAACGTTCTATGGATTTCAATTAGGTTTTTTTTTTTATCGGCGAGTACAAGTACTGATACTTTCGGTCATGTATATGTATGTATATATAATCTCTCTCTCTCTCTCTAGATATATATATCTATATATATCTAGAGAGAGAGAGAGAGAGAGAGAGAGAGAGAGAGAGAGAGAGAGAGAGAGAGAGAGAAATATACACACACACACATTATATATCTCTCTCTCTCCCTCTCTATATCTCTATAGCTACCGTATTTATCGGCGTATAACACGCACTTTTTTCCCCTGAAAATCAGGGGAAAATCGCAGGTGCGTGTTATACGCCGATCCCGAGCTGTAAATTCTTCAAAATCGCGCCGCCGGCGCTGAAATACACAGAGCCGGTCCACGGCTCTTTCCGGCGGCTCTTGTTCACTTTCGGCTCCACTCGTAGTCCCGAGCGGAGCTATCCGAACCTACTCGGCTAGGTTCGAATAGCTCCGCTCGGGACTACGAGTGGAGCCGAAAGTGAACGAGAGCCGCCGGGAAGAGCCGAGGACCGGCTCTGTGTATTTCGGCGCCGGCGGCGCCATTTTCAAATCGCAGTCGGCGATTTTGAAGCCCAGGTTAGCTGGGATAGAGGTTTGAAGGCTGCACTGGGAAAGGCTGCACGGGGAAGGCTGCACTGGGGAAGGCTGCACTGGGGAAGGCTGCACTGGAGAAGGCTGCACTGGGGAAGGCTGCACTGACGAAGGCTGCACTGGGGAAGGCTGCACTGACGAAGGCTGCACTGGGGAAGGCTGCACTGGGGAAGGCCGCACTGACAAGGCTGCACTGACAAGGCTTCACTGGGGAAGGCTGCACTGGGGAAGGCTGCACTGGGGAAGGCTGCACTGACAAGGCTGCACTGGGGAAGGCTGCACTGGGGAAGGCTGCACTGACAAGGCTGCACTGAGAAGGCTGCACTGAGAAGGCTGCACTGGGGAAGGCTGCACTGGGGAAGGCTGCACTGACAAGGCTGCACTGGGGCAAGGCTGCAATGATGGGCATTTAAATGTAAGTTTTTTCCCTTAAAATTCCCTCCTAAATTGGGGTGCGTGTTATACGCCGATAAATACGGTATCTATATATCTCTACAGATATATATATCTATATCTATATAGATATATAGATATATATAGAGAGAGAGAGAGAGAGAGAGAGAGAGAGAGAGAGATTATATATACATACATATACATGACCGAAAGTATCAGTACTTGTACTCGCCGATAAAAAAAAAAAAACCTAATTGAAATCCATAGAACGTTGAATCTTACATATACTTTTGTGTCTTTGGTAGTATCCTGTATGCATATATATATACTTCCTGAAAAAGCCATGGGGCGAAACATGTAAAAGAAAGTGCATAGAGGATTCCATTAAAGTCACTGCAACATACACAGCGGATGTTACCAAAATAATACCTTATGAACGTCCAGACAGGGGAGGGGGGAGGAATCTGATGTCACACACACTGCACAGCATAGGAGCTGGGTGTAATTTGAGACCCGAGTGGAGGGAATAGAAAACATGCACAGCTGAGGCTGTCAATCACGTGCTGGGGGAGGCAGGGCGGGGTCCCGAGATCACCCGATGACATCATCTCAGACAGTCAGAAGTGACTAGAAGCCTGCAGTGCTCTGGACTGAGACAAGTACACACTATAGACGGAAGTGCTTTGTTCAGATTTCATGTCTGAGAGGTTTACAAATCACTTCAACATTTAAAAAACTTCCCAGTCCAATATCATAATTATATAGAAACGGTCACTGTCTGCGATACATAAACCTAAAATCAAAACTTTTCAAAAATAAAATTCAAAATCAAGGAAAATTTTATTTTATTTTATTCACCTCATTAGTGATCAACACAAGTCATAGAAAAAGAGAACCATTTCTGTTCAGCCCAGCCGGGGGGGGGGGGGATGGGTGTACATGCCATACTTGGGGGGTGGGGGAGGGGTGGTAGAGACGGGTGTACACCCCGTACCCGGGAGGACAGTGATGGTCGACTAAACAGGAACGTAAAAAAAACAAAAAATGAACTCTAGTGCTCCATCGGCTCCTCTGGTTTGTCGGCCACGTCCTCTGCGGGGGGCGCCACCTGCGGGGAGGAGAGGAGAAGTTCACTATAATAAATCACACAACACATGGAATTCCCATAGTGACAGCGGTGAGGATAATGACACCCCCACCCCCTCCCCCACCCCCACCCCCACCTGTGTGGGCACAAAGAAAATACTGCTCAGAATAATCAGAATCTCTCTTTACTATTTCCAGTTCTGTTTGGGTGGAAGGAACGGCCACTTCTGATTGGCTGCTACAAGCAACACGTCCAGAATGATATCGGGGGGAGGGGAGGGGGGCTCCAAAATATTTAATTGGTGGAGTTGTGAAAGTATTAAAGTAGAATTCCAGGCTAACCGCCCAACGACTTTAACTGCCCCCACGGACATGAACTGCGGGGCGGCGGCAGCTACAGGCGAAACCACGTACCGGTATGAGATTTATAATTCAGTGTTTTGTGGCGCACACATGATTGGGCACAGCGGGAGCCAATCAGTGGGTCCAGCAGACCACGATGTCCGCCAATCGTTCCTGACCGAGGCAGATCACCGTTTTATTAGTAAGACAGAGATCCTGTGTTTCTGCTAAGAAGGAACACAGATCTCCTCTCTTCCTACAGTTGAAGCTCCTCCCCCACACAGTTAGCAAACACCCCCTAGGAACACATTTAATCCTTTGATCGCCCCTGTTAACCCCTTCCCCAGCCAGTGTCATTATAGTACAGTGACAGTGCACATATTTAGCACCGATCACTGTATTGGTGTCACTGGTCCCCACAAAGTGTCACTAGTATCAGATTGTCGGCCGCAATGTCGCAGTCCCGCTATAAGTCACCGATCGCCGCCATTACTAGTAAAAATTAAAATAAATGAAAAATTCCACAAAAATATCCCGAATTTTGTAAATGCTATAAATTTTGCACAAACCAATCAATATATACGCTTATTGGGATTTTTTTTTTACCAAAAATATGTAGCAGAATATATATTGCCCTAAATTGATGAAGAAATTTGATTTAATTTTTTTTTTTTTTTTTTTTTTTATTGGTTATTTTTTTGCGCTATAAACGTAAAAAAAAAAATGGACCAACAATTTTGAAAACAAAACAAAAAAAAAAAATTTTTACTTTCTGCTAGAATAAATATCCAATAGAATTTTTTTTTAAATCTAAATTTCAATAAGCGTATATTGAATGGTTTGTGCAAAAGTTATAGAATTTACAAAATAGGGAATATTTTTATGGAATTTTCATTTATTGAAATTTGTACTAGTAATGGCAAAGTAGTAAAGAAACAAAAAAAAACACAGAGGTGATCAAATACCACCAAAAGAAAGCTCTATTTGTGGGGGGGGGGGGACATCGATTTTATTTATGTAGTGTCGCACGACCGCGCAATTGTCAGTTAAAGTAACGCAGTGCTGTATCGCAAAAAATGGCCTGGTCATGAAGGGGGGTAAATTTTCTGGAGCTGAAGTGGTTAATCGCTTAACACCCCACCCCCCCACCCCCGGCCTATTCTGCCACTTTTCGTTTACATGTAACAATCACAATTTTTGCTATAAAATTACTCAGAACCTCCCAAACATTTATATTTATATCATATTTTTTTTTTTAAAGCAGAGGCCTTATAGAATAAATAAATAAACTGGCGGGTTTTGCAGTTTTTTACGTCACGCGGTATTTGCGAAGCGTTTTTTCAAAAGCTTCTTTTGAAAAGAAAAAACACTTTTTTGAATTTGAATGCAAAAAAAAAAAAAAAAAAACTACACAACATGATAACCCAATTTTTTTGTAAAATCGAACAGATGTTACGCCGAGTAAATAGATACCAAACATGTCGGCGACAATCTACATAAAATGTTACCATCGATCGAAGACGCTTTAAAAGCCTTTACAGGTCACCAATTTAGATGTAGAGGTGTGGTGATAGAATGACCGCCTCTGATGTGTGGGACGGTCGCATGCGTTCGCCTTTGTGCAGGGAGGCGGGGGACGCTTTGTTTAAAATTATTATTTTTTTTTTACACTGTCCCTTTAATTTGTTTTGATCTTTTATTGCTGTCAGAAGGATGTAAACATCCCCGGGGACCCCGGCAGGCGGCAGTGACAGGTCCTCTTTATGGAGAGGTTTGGGGGTCTTTTTTAGACTAGTTCGGGGTTAGCCTGGAATTCAGCTTTAAATCCCCATCCGGGACTACAGATCGGTAGAGGAGGTCACAGATGTCACTACTGCCCCCGAGTCACATGGTAGGACTGGTAAGTGACGGGCGGCTGGGGTGGCGCGGGAGGTGCACAAGTGACGTCACTCAACCGACACGTTCCATCGGCAATGCTCTTTGTGTCGGGGGCTTTTGCTGCCATTTGTGCTCCTACAGGGGGAGATTTCTCCTCACTTCCTGTGCTTTCACCAGGACAGAGAGAGATCTCCCAGCCCCCGCTGACAGAGGATCTAGACCCCTCCCATCAAGTTGTATGAAATGACTGACCTTCCTCTGCGGTCTCTCCTCCAGCCCCTCCAGGAATGAAGCCACCTCATCATCATCATAGATAGTGAACTCCATCTCCTTCCCCACAATGCCGATCGAGACGTTCTGCAGATAGAAACTCTCATGTTATTTCCCTCACACCGATCAGGGAGATGTGATGTCACCTTAGTGATGGGGGGGAGGGAGATGTGATGTCACCTTAGTGGTGGGGGGGGGGGGGGAGATGTGATGTCACCTTAGTGGTGGGGGGGGTGGGGAGATGTGATGTCACCTTAGTGATGGGGGGGATGGGGAGATGTGATGTCACCTTAGTGATGGGGGGGATGGGGAGATGTGATGTCACCTTAGTGGTGGGGGGGGTGGGGAGATGTGATGTCACCTTAGTGATGGGGGGGATGGGGAGATGTGATGTCACCTTAGTGATGGGGGGGATGGGGAGATGTGATGTCACCTTAGTGATGGGGGGGATGGGGAGATGTGATGTCACCTTAGTGATGGGGGGGGGGGGGGAGATGTGATGTCACCTTAGTGATGGGGGGGATGGGGAGATGTGATGTCACCTTAGTGATGGGGGGGATGGGGAGATGTGATGTCACCTTAGTGGTGGGGGGGGGGGGGGGAGATGTGATGTCACCTTAGTGGTGGGGGGGGTGGGGAGATGTGATGTCACTTTAGTTGTCGGGGGGGATGGCGGGGAGATGTGATGTCACCTTAGTGGTCGGGGGGAGGGAGATGTGATGTCACCTTAGTAGTCAGGGGGGGTGGGGGGGGAGATGTGATGTCACCTTAGTGGTGGGGGGGATGGGGGTGGGGAGATGTGATTTTACCTTAGTGGTCGGGGGGGATGGGGAGATGTGATGTCACCTTAGTGGTGGGGGGGGCGGGGAGATGCGATGTCAACTTAGTAGTGGGGGGGGCAGGGAGATGCGATGTCACCTTAGTGGTCAGGGGGGGAGGGGGCAGGGAAAAGTGATGTCACCTTAATGGTGGGGGGGGGTGGGGAGATGTGATGTCACTTTAGTGGTGGGGGGGGGGGCGGCGGGGACATGTGATGTCACCTTAGTGGTGGTGGGGGGTGGGGGGCGGGGAGATGTGATGTCACCTTAGTGGTGGTGGGGGGAGGGGGGCGGGGAGATGTGATGTCACTTTAGTGGTCTGGGGGGGGGGGGCGGGGAGATGTGATGTCACCTTAGTGGTGGTGGGGGGAGGGGGGCGGGGAGATGTGATGTCACTTTAGTGGTCGGGGGAGGGGGATGGGAGATGTGATGTCACCTTAGTGATGGGGGGGAGGGAGATGTGATGTCACCTTAGTGGTGGGGGGGGGGGGGGGGAGGGAGATGTGATGTCACCTTAGTGGTGGGGGGGGTGGGGAGATGTGATGTCACCTTAGTGGTGGGGGGGGGGGTGGGGAGATGTGATGTCACTTTAGTTGTCGGGGGGGATGGCGGGGAGATGTGATGTCACCTTAGTGGTCGGGGGGAGGGAGATGTGATGTCACCTTAGTAGTCGGGGGGGTGGGGGGGGGAGATGTGATGTCACCTTAGTGGTGGGGGGATGGGGGTGGGGAGATGTGATTTTACCTTAGTGGTTGGGGGGGATGGGGAGATGTGATGTCACCTTAGTGGTGGGGGGGCGGGGAGATGCGATGTCACCTTAGTGGTCAGGGGGGGAGGGGGCAGGGAAAAGTGATGTCACCTTAATGGTGGGGGGGGGGATGGGGAGATGTGATGTCACTTTAGTGGTGGGGGGGGGGGGGCGGCGGGGACATGTGATGTCACCTTAGTGGTGGTGGGGGGGGGTGGGGGGCGGGGAGATGTGATGTCACCTTAGTGGTGGGGGGGATGGGGGTGGGGAGATGTGATGTCACCTTAGTGGTGGTGGGGGGAGGGGGGCGGGGAGATGTGATGTCACCTTAGTGGTGGTGGGGGAGGGGGGCGGGGAGATGTGATGTCACTTTAGTGGTCTGGGGGGGGGGGGGCGGGGAGATGTGATGTCACCTTAGTGGTGGTGGGGGGAGGGGGGCGGGGAGATGTGATGTCACTTTAGTGGTCGGGGGAGGGGGGATGGGAGATGTGATGTCACCTTAGTGGTGGGGGGGATGGGGGTGGGGAGATGTGATGTCACTTTAGTGGTCGGGGGGGGTGGGGGGCGGGGAGATGTGATGTCACCTTAGTAGTCAGGGGGGGTGGGGAGATGTGATGTCACCTTAGTGGTCAGGGGGGGTGGGGAGATGTGATGTCACCTTAGTGGTCAGGGGGGGTGGGGAGATGTGATGTCACCTTAGTGGTCAGGGGGGGATGGGGGCGGGGAGATGTGACGTCACCTTAGTGGTCAGGGGGGGATGGGGGCGGGGAGATGTGATGTCACCTTAGTGGTCAGGGGGGGATGGGGGCGGGGAGATGTGACGTCACCTTAGTGGTCGGGGGGATGGGGGCGGGGAGATGTGATGTCACCTTAGTGGTGGTGGGGGAGGGGGGATGGGGCGGGGAGATGTGATGTCACCTTAGTGGTGTGGAGGGGGAGGGGAGATGTGATGTCACCTTAGTGGTCAGGGGGGGTGGGGGCGGGGAGATGTGACGTCACCTTAGTGGTCGGGGGGATGGGGGCGGGGAGATGCGATGTCACCTTAGTGGTGGTGGGGGGGGCGGAGAGATGTGATGTCACCTTAGTGGTCGGGGGGATGGGGCGAGGAGATGTGACGTCACCTTAGTGGTCGGGGGGATGGGGGCGGGGAGATGTGACGTCACCTTAGTGGTGGGGGGGCAGGGAGATGTGATGTTACCTTAGTGGTGGTGGTGGGGGAGGGGGAATGGGAGATGTGATGTCACCTTAGTGGTCAGGGGGGGATGGGGGCGGGGAGATGTGATGTCACCTTAGTGGTGTGGAGGGGGAGGGGAGATGTGATGTCACCTTAGTGGTCAGTGGGGGCGGGGAGATGTGACGTCACCTTAGTGGTCGGGGGGATGGGGGCGGGGAGATGTGACGTCACCTTAGTGGTGGTGGGGGAGGGGGGATGGGGCGGGGAGATGTGATGTCACCTTAGTGGTGTGGAGGGGGAGGGGAGATGTGATGTCACCTTAGTGGTCAGGGGGGGTGGGGGCGGGGAGATGTGACGTCACCTTAGTGGTTGGGGGGATGGGGGCGGGGAGATGCGATGTCACCTTAGTGGTGGTGGGGGGGGCGGAGAGATGTGATGTCACCTTAGTGGTCGGGGGGATGGGGGCGGGGAGATGTGACGTCACCTTAGTGGTCGGGGGGATGGGGGCGGGGAGATGTGACGTCACCTTAGTGGTCGGGGGGATGGGGGCGGGGAGATGTGACGTCACCTTAGTGGTCGGGGGGATGGGGGCGGGGAGATGTGACGTCACCTTAGTGGTCAGGGGGATGGGGGCGGGGAGATGTGACATCACCTTAGCGGTCGGGGGGATGGGGGCGGGGAGATGTGACGTCACCTTAGCGGTCAGGGGGATGGGGGCGGGGAGATGTGACGTCACCTTAGTGGTCGGTGGGATGGGGGCGGGGAGATGTGACGTCACCTTAGTGGTCGGGGGATGGGGGCGGGGAGATGTGACGTCACCTTAGTGGTCAGGGGGATGGGGGCGGGGAGATGTGACATCACCTTAGCGGTCGGGGGGAGGGGAGATGTGACGTCACCTTAGTGGTGGGGGTGGGGAAGGGAAATGTGATGTCACCTTAGTAGTCAGGGGGGGTGGGGGAAGGGAGATGCAATGTCACCTTAGTGGTCGGGGGGATGGGGGCGGGGAGATGTGATGTCACCTTAATGGTGTGGAGGGGGGAGGGGAGATGTGATGTCACCTTAGTGGTGGTGGTGGGGAGGGGGGATGGGGGCGGGGAGATGTGATGTCACCTTAGTGGTAGGGGGGAGGGGAGATGTGACGTCACCTTAGTGGTGGGGGTGGGGGAAGGGAAATGTGACGTCACCTTAGCGGTCGGAGGGGGGATGGGGCGGGAAGATGTGATGTCACCTTAGTGGTCGGGGGGGATGGGGGGCGGGGAGATGTGACGTCACCTTAGCGGTCGGGGGAGATGTGACGTCACCTTAGTGGTTGGGGGAAGGGAGATGTGACGTCACCTTAGCGGTCGGAGGGGGGCGGGGAGATGTGACGTCACCTTAGCGATTGGGGTGGGGAGATGTGACGTCACCTTAGTGGTCAGAGGGGGGATGGGGGCGGGGAGATATGATGTCACCTTAGTGGTGGTGGGGGAAGGGAGATGTGACGTCACCTTAGTGGTGGTCGGGGGTGGGGGAAGGGAGATGTGACGTCACCTTAGTGGTCAGGTCTTGTTCTGCAGGGAGAGTCTCTCGGAGGGCGCGCAGTCCGTGCTTCACCAGCTCATTCAGGTTACCTGTATGGGAACAACCAATCACACGGGTCAGGGACAGGAGTAAATAATGACTTTGCCCTCCCTGGTTCCCCCCATTCCCCTCTCATCAATATAATAATGAAGCTTCCATTTTCATGACCACCCTATGTAAGTCCCAGTGATGTCATGACTGGGTCTCTGTGTTTCTCTATGCAATGTAGATCATGGCTGGTGGGAGGGGATGGCAGGGGGCAGTACATCGCTTCCTGAAAACGTCCCAGCCCCCGGCCTCAGCACTCCTCTCAGGAGCACTCAGCCCTGATGCAAGCAGTGGGAGGAGTTATGCAAATATTAAAATGTCTTAATGTATGGGTGTCAATCTGGGGGAGTGGGCGTTCCTAGTCAGGCTGTATTTGCATAGGTAACGCCCACATATGATGCTGAGCCTCTATGACTTAGAGCAGGGGGAGGCAACCTGGGGCCCTCCAGCTGTTGTAGAACTACAAGTCCCATCATGCCTCTGGGAGTAATAACTGCCAGGTTGCAATGCCCCATGGGAAATGTAGTTCTACAACATCTGGAGGGCCCCAGGCTGCCTCCCCCTGACTTAAAGAACTGAATCCAATGAATGAAAGGGGCGGGGCCAGGGGCAGCCAGGCTGGGGAGGAAAGAGCTAGATTCTGGACGTCCTCCAGCCAGGAAATGGGGCGGGGCTCTATCTGACTTGCTGCAGCTTTTAATGCACATTGTGAGAAGCTCACAGTGTGCAGTGAAATCAGAGGAAACCGTTTCAGTCCAGGGGAGGAGCCGGGACACCTGTGCAAGCCTGAAGGGGAGGAGCCGGGACACCTGTGCAAGCCTGAAGGGGAGGAGCCGGGACACCTGTGCAAGCCTGAAGGGGAGGAGCCGGGACACCTGTGCAAGCCTGAAGGGGAGGAGCCGGGACACCTGTGCAAGACTGAAGGGGAGGAGCCGGGACACCTGTGCAAGACTGAAGGGGAGGAGCCGGGACACCTGTGCAAGACTGAAGGGGAGGAGCCGGTACACCTGTGCAAGACTGAAGGGGAGGACTGAATTTGATTTGGTGTAGAAATGGAGGCCGTCTCATAGCTGCTCTGTTACTTCCAATTACCCCTCCCCCACACTATGGCCCCACCCTCTCCAGAAAACATCCCCCCCCCCCACATATACAACACCCTGGACTCACAATCGCTGAACTCCGTCATGCGTCTCTCCAGGTAGGTGCGGGCGGACTGGGAGCGTGCCCCGATGGACATCGCCCTGCAATCAAAGTAGTTTGCAGAGGGGCAGGTCTGGAAGATGTGCGGACCCATGTCCTGCCGAAAGGGGGGAGATACAGAAATGTGTTA
>NC_133334.1:5587409-5620711 GCF_042186555.1 Aquarana catesbeiana | reverse complement strand
TAGAGTGTAAGCTCCTCTGTATAGAGACTGATGTGACTGTGGGGGGAGGGGACATTAGAGTGTAAGCTCCTCTGTATAGAGACTGATGTGACTGTGGGGGAGGGAACATTAGAGTGTAAGCTCCTCTGTATAGAGACTGATGTGACTGTGGGGGAGGGGACATTAGAGTGTAAGCTCCTCTGTACAGAGACTGTGACTGTGGGGGGAGGGGACATTAGAGTGTAAGCTCCTCTGTACAGAGACTGATGTGACTGTGGGGGAGGGGGACATTAGAGTGTAAGCTCCTCTGTACAGAGACTGATGTGACTGTGGGGGAGGGGACATTAGAGTGTAAGCTCCTCTGTACAGAGACTGATGTGACTGTGGGGGAGGGGACATTAGAGTGTAAGCTCCTCTGTACAGAGACTGATGTGACTGTGGGGGAGGGGACATTAGAGTGTAAGCTCCTCTGTACAGAGACTGATGTGACTGTGGGGGAGGGGACATTAGAGTGTAAGCTCCTCTGTATAGAGACTGATGTGACTGTGGGGGGAGGGGACATTAGAGTGTAAGCTCCTCTGGTACAGAGACTGATGTGACTGTGGGGGGAGGGGACATTAGAGTGTAAGCTCCTCTGTACAGAGACTGATGTGACTGTGGGGGGAGGGGACATTAGAGTGTAAGCTCCTCTGTACAGAGACTGATGTGACTGTGGGGGAGGGGACATTAGAGTGTAAGCTCCTCTGTATAGAGACTGATGTGACTGTGGGGGAGGGGACATTAGAGTGTAAGCTCCTCTGTATAGAGACTGATGTGACTGTGGGGGAGGGGACATTAGAGTGTAAGCTCCTCTGTATAGAGACTGATGTGACTGTGGGGGGAGGGGACATTAGAGTGTAAGCTCCTCTGGTACAGAGACTGATGTGACTGTGGGGGGAGGGGACATTAGAGTGTAAGCTCCTCTGTACAGAGACTGATGTGACTGTGGGGGGAGGGGACATTAGAGTGTAAGCTCCTCTGTATAGAGACTGATGTGACTGTGGGGGGAGGGGACATTAGAGTGTAAGCTCCTCTGTACAGAGACTGATGTGACTGTGGGGGAGGGGACATTAGAGTGTAAGCTCCTCTGTACAGAGACTGATGTGACTGTGGGGGAGGGGACATTAGAGTGTAAGCTCCTCTGTACAGAGACTGTGACTGTGGGGGGAGGGGACATTAGAGTGTAAGCTCCTCTGTATAGAGACTGATGTGACTGTGGGGGAGGGGGACATTAGAGTGTAAGCTCCTCTGTACAGAGACTGATGTGACTGTGGGGGGAGGGGACATTAGAGTGTAAGCTCCTCTGTACAGAGACTGATGTGACTGTGGGGGGAGGGGACATTAGAGTGTAAGCTCCTCTGTATAGAGACTGATGTGACTGTGGGGGGAGGGGACATTAGAGTGTAAGCTCCTCTGTACAGAGACTGATGTGACTGTGGGGGGAGGGGACATTAGAGTGTAAGCTCCTCTGTACAGAGACTGATGTGACTGTGGGGGGAGGGGACATTAGAGTGTAAGCTCCTCTGTACAGAGACTGATGTGACTGTGGGGGGAGGGGACATTAGAGTGTAAGCTCCTCTGTACAGAGTCTGTGACTGTGGGGGGAGGGGACATTAGAGTGTAAGCTCCTCTGTATAGAGACTGATGTGACTGTGGGGGAGGGGGGACATTAGAGTGTAAGCTCCTCTGTACAGAGACTGATGTGACTGTGGGGGAGGGGACATTAGAGTGTAAGCTCCTCTGTACAGAGACTGATGTGACTGTGGGGGGAGGGGACATTAGAGTGTAAGCTCCTCTGTACAGAGACTGATGTGACTGTGGAGGAGGGGACATTAGAGTGTAAGCTCCTCTGTACAGAGACTGATGTGACTGTGGGGGAGGGGACATTAGAGTGTAAGCTCCTCTGTATAGAGACTGATGTGACTGTGGGGGGAGGGGACATTAGAGTGTAAGCTCCTCTGTACAGAGACTGATGTGACTGTGGGGGAGGGGACATTAGAGTGTAAGCTCCTCTGTATAGAGACTGATGTGACTGTGGGGGGAGGGGACATTAGAGTGTAAGCTCCTCTGTATAGAGACTGATGTGACTGTGGGGGAGGGGACATTAGAGTGTAAGCTCCTCTGTACAGAGACTGATGTGACTGTGGGGGAGGGGACATTAGAGTGTAAGCTCCTCTGTACAGAGACTGATGTGACTGTGGGGGAGGGGGGACATTAGAGTGTAAGCTCCTCTGTACAGAGACTGATGTGACTGTGGGGGAGGGGACATTAGAGTGTAAGCTCCTCTGTATAGAGACTGATGTGACTGTGGGGGAGGGGACATTAGAGTGTAAGCTCCTCTGTACAGAGACTGATGTGACTGTGGGGGAGGGGACATTAGAGTGTAAGCTCCTCTGTATAGAGACTGATGTGACTGTGGGGGAGGGGACATTAGAGTGTAAGTTCCTCTGTATAGAGACTGATGTGACTGTGGGGGGAGGGGACATTAGAGTGTAAGCTCCTCTGGTACAGACACTGATGTAACTGTGGGGGGGGGGGAGGGGACATTAGAGTGTAAGCTCCTCTGTATAGAGACTGATGTGACTGTGGGGGAGGGGACATTAGAGTGTAAGCTCCTCTGTACAGAGACTGATGTGACTGTGGGGGAGGGGACATTAGAGTGTAAGCTCCTCTGGTACAGAGACTGATGTGACTGTGGGGGGAGGGGACATTAGAGTGTAAGCTCCTCTGTACAGAGACTGATGTGACTGTGGGGGGAGGGGACATTAGAGTGTAAGCTCCTCTGTATAGAGACTGATGTGACTGTGGGGGAGGGGACATTAGAGTGTAAGCTCCTCTGTACAGAGACTGATGTGACTGTGGGGGGAGGGGACATTAGAGTGTAAGCTCCTCTGTATAGAGACTGATGTGACTGTGGGGGGGGGGGGGGACATTAGAGTGTAAGCTCCTCTGTACAGAGACTGATGTGACTGTGGGGGGAGGGGACATTAGAGTGTAAGCTCCTCTGTAAAGAGACTGATGTGACTGTGGGGGGGGGGGGGGGGACATTAGAGTGTAAGCTCCTCTGTACAGAGACTGATGTGACTGTGGGGGGAGGGGACATTAGAGTGTAAGCTCCTCTGTATAGAGACTGATGTGACTGTGGGGGAGGGGACATTAGAGTGTAAGCTCCTCTGTACAGAGACTGATGTGACTGTGGGGGGGAGGGGGACATTAGAGTGTAAGCTCCTCTGTACAGAGACTGATGTGACTGTGGGGGAGGGGACATTAGAGTGTAAGCTCCTCTGGTACAGAGACTGATGTGACTGTGGGGGAGGGGACATTAGAGTGTAAGCTCCTCTGTACAGAGACTGATGTGACTGTGGGGGGAGGGGACATTAGAGTGTAAGCTCCTCTGTACAGAGACTGATGTGACTGTGGGGGGAGGGGACATTAGAGTGTAAGCTCCTCTGTACAGAGACTGATGTGACTGTGGGGGGAGGGGACATTAGAGTGTAAGCTCCTCTGTATAGAGACTGATGTGACTGTGGGGGGAGGGGACATTAGAGTGTAAGCTCCTCTGTACAGAGACTGATGTGACTGTGGGGGAGGGGACATTAGAGTGTAAGCTCCTCTGTATAGAGACTGATGTGACTGTGGGGGGAGGGGACATTAGAGTGTAAGCTCCTCTGTATAGAGACTGATGTGACTGTGGGGGGGAGGGGACATTAGAGTGTAAGCTCCTCTGTACAGAGACTGATGTGACTGTGGGGGGGGGGACATTAGAGTGTAAGCTCCTCTGTACAGAGACTGATGTGACTGTGGGGGGAGGGGACATTAGAGTGTAAGCTCCTCTGTACAGAGACTGATGTGACTGTGGGGGGAGGGGACATTAGAGTGTAAGCTCCTCTGTATAGAGACTGATGTGACTGTGGGGGGAGGGGACATTAGAGTGTAAGCTCCTCTGTATAGAGACTGATGTGACTGTGGGGGAGGGGACATTAGAGTGTAAGCTCCTCTGTATAGAGACTGATGTGACTGTGGGGGGAGGGGACATTAGAGTGTAAGCTCCTCTGTATAGAGACTGATGTGAATGTGGGGGAGGGGACATTAGAGTGTAAGCTCCTCTGTATAGAGACTGATGTGACTGTGGGGGAGGGGACATTAGAGTGTAAGCTCCTGTGGTACAGAGACTGATGTGACTGTGGGGGGAGGGGACATTAGAGTGTAAGCTCCTCTGTATAGAGACTGATGTGACTGTGGGGGAGGGGACATTAGAGTGTAAGCTCCTCTGTACAGAGACTGATGTGACTGTGGGGGAGGGGACATTAGAGTGTAAGCTCCTCTGTATAGAGACTGATGTGAATGTGGGGGGAGGGGACATTAGAGTGTAAGCTCCTCTGTATAGAGACTGATGTGACTGTGGGGGAGGGGACATTAGAGTGTAAGCTCCTGTGGTACAGAGACTGATGTGACTGTGGGGGAGGGGACATTAGAGTGTAAGCTCCTCTGTATAGAGACTGATGTGACTGTGGGGGGAGGGGACATTAGAGTGTAAGCTCCTCTGTATAGAGACTGATGTGACTGTGGGGGAGGGGACATTAGAGTGTAAGCTCCTCTGTACAGAGACTGATGTGACTGTGGGGGAGGGGACATTGGAGTGTAAGCTCCTCTGTATAGAGACTGATGTGACTGTGGGGGGAGGGGACATTAGAGTGTAAGCTCCTCTGTATAGAGACTGATGTGACTGTGGGGGGGAGGGGACATTAGAGTGTAAGCTCCTCTGTACACAGACTGATGTGACTGTGGGGGGAGGGGACATTAGAGTGTAAGCTCCTCTGTACAGAGACTGATGTGACTGTGGGGGGAGGGGACATTAGAGTGTAAGCTCCTCTGTACAGAGACTGATGTGACTGTGGGGGGAGGGGACATTAGAGTGTAAGCTCCTCTGTACAGAGACTGATGTGACTGTGGGGGGAGGGGACATTAGAGTGTAAGCTCCTCTGATAAGAGACTGATGTGAATGTGGGGGAGGGGACATTAGAGTGTAAGCTCCTCTGTACAGAGACTGATGTGACTGTGGGGGAGGGGACATTAGAGTGTAAGCTCCTCTGTAAAGAGACTGATGTGACTGTGGGGGGAGGGGACATTAGAGTGTAAGCTCCTCTGTATAGAGACTGATGTGACTGTGGGGGGAGGGGACATTAGAGTGTAAGCTCCTCTGTATAGAGACTGATGTGACTGTGGGGGAGGGGACATTAGAGTGTAAGCTCCTCTGTATAGAGACTGATGTGACTGTGGGGGAGGGGACATTAGAGTGTAAGCTCCTCTGGTACAGACACTGATGTAACTGTGGGGGGGGGGGGAGGGGACATTAGAGTGTAAGCTCCTCTGTATAGAGACTGATGTGACTGTGGGGGGAGGGGACATTAGAGTGTAAGCTCCTCTGGTACAGAGACTGATGTGACTGTGGGGGAGGGGACATTAGAGTGTAAGCTCCTCTGTAAAGAGACTGATGTGACTGTGGGGGGAGGGGACATTAGAGTGTAAGCTCCTCTGTATAGAGACTGATGTGACTGTGGGGGGAGGGGACATTAGAGTGTAAGCTCCTCTGGTACAGACACTGATGTAACTGTGGGGGGGGGGGGAGGGGACATTAGAGTGTAAGCTCCTCTGTATAGAGACTGATGTGACTGTGGGGGGAGGGGACATTAGAGTGTAAGCTCCTCTGGTACAGAGACTGATGTGACTGTGGGGGGAGGGCACATTAGAGTGTAAGCTCCTCTGTACAGAGACTGATGTGACTGTGGGGGAGGGGACATTAGAGTGTAAGCTCCTCTGTATAGAGACTGATGTGACTGTGGGGGAGGGGACATTAGAGTGTAAGCTCCTCTGTATAGAGACTGATGTGACTGTGGGGGAGGGGACATTAGAGTGTAAGCTCCTCTGTATAGAGACTGATGTGACTGTGGGGGAGGGGACATTAGAGTGTAAGCTCCTCTGTACAGAGACTGATGTGTGGGGGAGGGGACATTAGAGTGTAAGCTCCTCTGTACAGAGACTGATGTGACTGTGGGGGAGGGGACATTAGAGTGTAAGCTCCTCTGTATAGAGACTGATGTGACTGTGGGGGGAGGGGACATTAGAGTGTAAGCTCCTCTGTATAGAGACTGATGTGACTGTGGGGGAGGGGACATTAGAGTGTAAGCTCCTCTGTATAGAGACTGATGTGACTGTGGAGGAGGGGACATTAGAGTGTAAGCTCCTCTGTATAGAGACTGATGTGACTGTGGGGGAGGGGACATTAGAGTGTAAGCTCCTCTGTACAGAGACTGATGTGACTGTGGGGGGAGGGGACATTAGAGTGTAAGCTCCTCTGTACAGAGACTGATGTGACTGTGGGGGGAGGGGACATTAGAGTGTAAGCTCCTCTGTATAGAGACTGATGTGACTGTGGGGGAGGGGACATTAGAGTGTAAGCTCCTCTGTAAAGAGACTGATGTGACTGTGGGGGAGGGGACATTAGAGTGTAAGCTCCTCTGTACAGAGACTGATGTGACTGTGGGGGAGGGGACATTAGAGTGTAAGCTCCTCTGTAAAGAGACTGATGTGACTGTGGGGGGGGGGACATTAGAGTGTAAGCTCCTCTGTACAGAGACTGATGTGACTGTGGGGGGAGGGGACATTAGAGTGTAAGCTCCTCTGTACAGAGACTGATGTGACTGTGGGGGAGGGGACATTAGAGTGTAAGCTCCTCTGGTACAGAGACTGATGTGACTGTGGGGGAGGGGACATTAGAGTGTAAGCTCCTCTGGTACAGAGACTGATGTGACTGTGGGGGAGGGGACATTAGAGTGTAAGCTCCTCTGTACAGAGACTGATGTGACTGTGGGGGGAGGGGACATTAGAGTGTAAGCTCCTCTGTACAGAGACTGATGTGACTGTGGGGGGAGGGGACATTAGAGTGTAAGCTCCTCTGTACAGAGACTGATGTGACTGTGGGGGGAGGGGACATTAGAGTGTAAGCTCCTCTGTATAGAGACTGATGTGACTGTGGGGGAGGGGACATTAGAGTGTAAGCTCCTCTGTATAGAGACTGATGTGACTGTGGGGGGAGGGGACATTAGAGTGTAAGCTCCTCTGTATAGAGACTGATGTGACTGTGGGGGAGGGGACATTAGAGTGTAAGCTCCTCTGTATAGAGACTGATGTGACTGTGGGGGAGGGGACATTAGAGTGTAAGCTCCTCTGTACAGAGACTGATGTGTGGGGGAGGGGACATTAGAGTGTAAGCTCCTCTGTACAGAGACTGATGTGACTGTGGGGGAGGGGACATTAAAGTGTAAGCTCCTCTGTATAGAGACTGATGTGACTGTGGGGGGAGGGGACATTAGAGTGTAAGCTCCTCTGTATAGAGACTGATGTGACTGTGGGGGAGGGGACATTAGAGTGTAAGCTCCTCTGTATAGAGACTGATGTGACTGTGGAGGAGGGGACATTAGAGTGTAAGCTCCTCTGTATAGAGACTGATGTGACTGTGGGGGGAGGGGACATTAGAGTGTAAGCTCCTCTGTACAGAGACTGATGTGACTGTGGGGGGAGGGGACATTAGAGTGTAAGCTCCTCTGGTACAGAGAGTGATGTGACTGTGGGGGAGGGGACATTAGAGTGTAAGCTCCTCTGTATAGAGACTGATGTGACTGTGGGGGAGGGGACATTAGAGTGTAAGCTCCTCTGTAAAGAGACTGATGTGACTGTGGGGGAGGGGACATTAGAGTGTAAGCTCCTCTGTACAGAGACTGATGTGACTGTGGGGGAGGGGACATTAGAGTGTAAGCTCCTCTGTAAAGAGACTGATGTGACTGTGGGGGAGGGGACATTAGAGTGTAAGCTCCTCTGTACAGAGACTGATGTGACTGTGGGGGGAGGGGACATTAGAGTGTAAGCTCCTCTGTAAAGAGACTGATGTGACTGTGGGGGGGGGGGGACATTAGAGTGTAAGCTCCTCTGTACAGAGACTGATGTGACTGTGGGGGGAGGGGACATTAGAGTGTAAGCTCCTCTGTACAGAGACTGATGTGACTGTGGGGGGAGGGGACATTAGAGTGTAAGCTCCTCTGGTACAGAGACTGATGTGACTGTGGGGGAGGGGACATTAGAGTGTAAGCTCCTCTGTACAGAGACTGATGTGACTGTGGGGGGGGGGACATTAGAGTGTAAGCTCCTCTGTACAGAGACTGATGTGACTGTGGGGGGAGGGGACATTAGAGTGTAAGCTCCTCTGTACAGAGACTGATGTGACTGTGGGGGGAGGGGACATTAGAGTGTAAGCTCCTCTGTATAGAGACTGATGTGACTGTGGGGGAGGGGACATTAGAGTGTAAGCTCCTCTGTATAGAGACTGATGTGACTGTGGGGGAGGGGACATTAGAGTGTAAGCTCCTCTGTATAGAGACTGATGTGACTGTGGGGGGAGGGGACATTAGAGTGTAAGCTCCTCTGTATAGAGACTGATGTGACTGTGGGGGAGGGGACATTAGAGTGTAAGCTCCTGTGGTACAGAGACTGATGTGACTGTGGGGGGAGGGGACATTAGAGTGTAAGCTCCTCTGTATAGAGACTGATGTGACTGTGGGGGAGGGGACATTAGAGTGTAAGCTCCTCTGTACAGAGACTGATGTGACTGTGGGGGAGGGGACATTGGAGTGTAAGCTCCTCTGTATAGAGACTGATGTGACTGTGGGGGGAGGGGACATTAGAGTGTAAGCTCCTCTGTATAGAGACTGATGTGACTGTGGGGGGAGGGGACATTAGAGTGTAAGCTCCTCTGTACAGAGACTGATGTGACTGTGGGGGGAGGGGACATTAGAGTGTAAGCTCCTCTGATAAGAGACTGATGTGAATGTGGGGGAGGGGACATTAGAGTGTAAGCTCCTCTGTACAGAGACTGCTCTGAGCGGCTCAGTGATCTCTGTACAGCGCTGCGGTATATGTCAGAGCTATATAAATGTATACCAATAATAATTTTATACCTGTTACAAATATGGCTTGCAGGTTGTCTGTTTTGTGTCTGGAAATCCTGAGAAGTGTGCGGATACCCCATAGCTTTGTGTAGCGTGACGCTCGGTTTGGTGAGGAAATCCGCGGTGTCGGGGAACTCTATAGGCGATCGGGTGAAGGCGGACGTGTGGCTGGGCGAGTTCACGGGGCTCAGGCTGGGAGAAGTACCTGGAAAACAGTGAGATGGAGAATGATGAGAGAGCGGCGGGCTTGACAGACTCCTGTAGGAGGGTGAATACATTCCGCCAGTCCCTGGACCTATATATATATATATATATATATATATATATATATATATATATATATATATAGAGATTAGGTTTACTCCAAACTTTATGTGTTGTCAAAACTTCTCATTTTTGTTAAAGATCGAGAAAGAAGTTAAAACCAGTCAGTTCATTTCCCATTGTGTCTCATTGGTGAGATTTTTCCTTCACTTCCTGCCCTGAAGACACAACAGGAAGTGAGAGAACTCTACGAAGCGAGGGAAATTTCCATCACAGACAGGTGACCCCACTGGAAGATTTCCCTTTCTTCCTGCTCTGGTAATAACCATAACATTTTGGGGTTTTCTTTACTTACAGTCCCAGTGACAACGCTCACCAATACAAATAGAGAAATGGGACACAGGCAGCAATAGAAAATAAAAATAGAAACCCTTCTGCATGCCACCCAAAAAAAATAAATCAATTTGTCTTTGGATAAACTTTAACCATTTAAGGATTTTGCACCTAAGAGATATTTCAGCAAAGTTTTCGGGATGCATCTCTTATGTCATTTTTAAATAACTTCGACATGCTTTATACCAGAAAAAAATAACAGAAAAATAGGAGCTAAAGGGAGAAGGGAAGGAAGGGGTCAAATTAGAAATTTAAATTAAATTGCATTTAAGATTTTTTTTGAAAAAAAATAACTTTGCCACGCATTATACCGGAAAAATAGCAGAAACATAAGAGCTAAAGGGAGAAGGGAAGGAAGGCGTCAAATTAGAATAAAGTTTTATTTAAGTTTTTTTTAAATTTGATTTCTAACTTTGCCTATACCAGAGAAAAGATGGAAATTTAAACAGAACAAATTATAGAATAAAACGCATATATTTTATTTATAGTAATCTTTTTTTTTTTTTTTTCTAAATGAACACTGGTCAAAACAGAAAAAAAAAAGTCTTTTTGCCTACAGATTACATAGAAAATAAAATATTTTTGCAAGAAAATTTTGCCAAAAGAAAGCCTAATGTGTCCTCTAAAAACAATGTATGTAATAATTTGTTATGTTAATACAGAACTTTTTTTTGTTTTATTCACCAGGCAAATCCCCCCCCCCCCTTCAGCCAGCCTCCAAACAAAATGGCGTCTCCAGGTTGGGCGGTGAAGCAGTTTTTGCCACGTGACAGCAAAACAGGATTTGCTGGGCGGGTATGTTTTGTAACTCCCCCCAGAAGACCGGGTAAGAAAGGGTTAATAAAAAAATGAAACCCCGGTGGTGGTGGTGGTGGTGGGGGGGGGGCGTTGGGGGGATGGTGAAGCACCTCTATAAATAATGACAAAGTTATCACTGAATAAACTGGAGCCCATAGTGGAAATGTAGAAATGTCTCCATAGGGGGTGTACTATTGAGCGGATTCCGCCTCTCCACCCCCCTCTGCACCTACCAGCTCTCCGGGTGCCCATGTGCGGGGTGAGGGTGACCGATGACGACCTCTGCTTTGGTATGGTCAGGAGGTTGGAGGTGAAGGGCCCGTTTGGATACGATCCTTGGCTGCAAAAATAAGAATTCATAGATGAGGGAGACAAAGGACAGAGAATAGACGCTTTACCAACATCTGCAGAAACTAGAACATGATAATAAAGAAAATATTAATGGTAACAGCGAAGGCATGGCGGCTGACCGATGAAAATCTATTTATATTAAAAAAAAAATAATGATATTAAACTATTTTCAGAATTTAGGTCTCATGCACACTAGCGCTTGGCATGGCCAGATCTAGGGGGTGCTGGGGTGGGCTGTCCTCTGCCCTGCCGACTCATTCTGCACCCTGCTGACCCATCATCTGCTCTGCTGGCCATTATTCTCTGCCCTACTGACCTACTGTACACTACCCTAGCTGACATTCCATTATTTGCCCAGCAGACACCTGTCCTCTGCGCTGCTGTCCCCTGTCTTCTGCCCTCCTAACCCTATCATCTGCCCTGCTAACCCTATCATCTGCCCTGATGTCTCCTGTCCTGCCATCCCTATCATCTGCCCTTCTGACCCCTGTACACTGCCCTACAAACTACTGACCCTATCCACTGCCCTGCAGACCCCCCTTGTACACTGCCCTGCTGACCCCTCCCCCATACACTGCCCTGCTGACCCCCCCTGTACACTGCCCTGCTGACCCCCTTTGTACACTGCCCTGCTGACCCCCTTGTACACTGCCCTGCTGACCCCCTTGTACACTGCCCTGCTGAGACCACTTGCACAATGCCCTGCTGAGACCCCCTGCACAATGCCCTGCTGAGACCCCCTGCACAACGCCCTGTTAACCCCCCTTTTAAATTTCCTCCTGACCCCCCCCCCCCCCCAGTACACTACCCTGCTGACCCCCTGATCAATACCCTGCTGCCCCCCCTGTACACTGCCCTCCTGGCCCCCCCTGTACACTGCCCTGCTGGCGCCCCCTGTACACTGCCCTGCTGCCCCCCCCCCGTACTTTGCCCTGCTGCCCCCCCTATACACTGTCCTGCTGGCCCCCTATACACTGCCCTGCTGACCCCCTATACACTGCCCTGCTGGCCCCCTATACACTGCCTTGCTGACCTCGCATTCTTTGCCTTCCTGACATTTGTTACTGCACCCCCACATCAGAGAGACTAGGTTCAGACCTGAATTCCGGCATTTTCCTGCCCTGGGGGGCACAGGTGCAGAATCCTGCCCCACTGCCAGCAGCCTGCAAAAATCTATGACAGGCCGAAATACACGGCAGCTGGAAGCTGTACTAAGAGGTACTCGTATTTAGGGGGCGTGAATTGTCACATCCGGGGCATACTTCTCTGAACGCATATGTCCCCAAACACAAGAACCAATTGGTAAAGTGTCCAGAAGCTGCATATTTCAGCCTGCCATAGGTACTGATAATAAGCTCTCCTTATAAAGCAGTTATTTACAGTGCTCAGTAGCTCAAGGTAAACTATACACCCAGCTGTATGAGTGGGTTAAATGAAAGTTCAATCAGAGAGGCAGTCTTGAAAGCAGGCAGAGTCTGCTTTTCTTCTCTTTCCAGAAAACCCAGAGCCTTCTGGAATCCTGGGGGCACCCTGTAACTGGTAACTCCCTTCACTTGGTGGGAGCTGGCCCTTTAAGGGTATCTTATTTCCCAAGTCTGGGCTCCACAGGGGGGGCCCTCAGATGTTTGTACTCAGCTTTAGATAATTTACCAAGTGGCCTCCAAAATCCTTCCCGGCTCCCCCCAGAACTTGTACAGCCATATTCTCTGCACTACGGGGCTCCCATGATGCTCTAGAAATAACCTCAAGCCACGTGACACTACCTGGAGCCTCCCACTATGCAGTCCTGGCAAAAGTACTGAATTTACCCGGGCCCCAGGTCACAAGTACCCTGATATATGCCTTTCATATGGTTCTCAACGGCTTCGCTGTATACGGTTATATTTGGTACCAGTGCCAAGGCATGGGTCATGTGATCTCAGCCAGAGAAGGGGGGGGGACTGGCATTCAGGGACAGCCATCCAATCAGTGGCTCCAGCTGAACGATAACACTTCTCGTCAGCAAAGACAATGTCTCAAAGCGGGACAAGGGACCAACGCCTCTAAGCGAGACAAGGGACCAACGCCTCTAAGCGGGTCAAGGGACCAACGCCTCTAAGCGGGACAAGGGACCAACGCCTCTAAGCGGGTCAAGGGACCAACGCCTCTAAGCGGGTCAAGGGACCAACGCCTCTAAGCGGGTCAAGGGACCAACGCCTCTAAGTGGGTCAAGGGACCAACGCCTCTAAGCGGGTCAAGGGACCAACGCCTCTAAGCGGGTCAAGGGACCAACGCCTCTAAGCGGGTCAAGGGACCAACGCCTCTAAGCGGGTCAAGGGACCAACGCCTCTAAGCGGGTCAAGGGACCAACGCCTCTAAGGGGGACAAGGGACCAACGCCTCTAAGCGGGTCAAGGGACCAACGCCTCTAAGCGGGTCAAGGGACCAACGCCTCTAAGCGGGTCAAGGGACCAACGCCTCTAAGCGGGTCAAGGGACCAACGCCTCTAGGCGGGTCAAGGGACCAACGCCTCTAGGCGGGTCAAGGGACCAACGCCTCTAGGCGGGTCAAGAGACCAACGCTTCTAAGCGGGTCAAGGGACCAACGCCTCTAAGCGGGTCAAGGGACCAACGCCTCTAAGAGAGTCAAGGGACCAACGCCTCTAAGCGGGACAAGGGACCAACGCCTCTAAGCGGGATAAGGGAGCAACGCCTCTAAGCGGGACAAGGGACCAACGCCTCTAAGCGGGATAAGGGACCAACGCCTCTAAGCGGGATAAGGGACCAACTCCTCTAAGCGGGATAAGGGAGCAACGCCTCTAAGCGGGACAAGGGACCAACGCCTCTAAGCGGGACAAGGGACCAACGCCTCTAAGCGGGACAAGGGACCAACGCCTCTAAGCGGGATAAGGGACCAACGCCTCTAAGCGGGATAAGGGAGCAACGCCTCTAAGCGGGACAAGGGACCAACGCCTCTAAGCGGGACAAGGGACCAACGCCTCTAAGCGGGACAAGGGACCAACGCCTCTAGGCGGGACAAGGGACCAACGCCTCTAGGCGGGACAAGGGACCAACGCCTCTAGGCGGGACAAGGGACCAACGTCTCTAAGCGAGACAAGGGACCAACGCCTCTAAGCGGGACAAGGGACCAACGCCTCTAAGCGGGACAAGGGGCCAACGCCTCTAAGCGGGTCAAGGGACCAACGCCTCTAGGTGGGACAAGGGACCAACGCCTCTAGGTGGGACAAGAAACCAATGCCTCTAGGCGAGTCCAGGGACCAATGCCTCTAAGCGGGTCAAGGGACCAACGCCTCTAAGCGGGTCAAGGGACCAACGCCTCTAGGTGGGTCATGTGACCCACCAGGCACACAAACGCCATGCTTACCATTTCCTAAAATTCTTGATTCGGTCAGTGTCATTTTATGGCATCATGAAAGGAATATAATATATATACACGGATAAGAATAGAATGCGGTGAAAAGGGGGATTTATGGCGACTCTAATCAATAGTCACCATCCGAGTCATTTCCGCAGACAATTCTGTCTAAACTGCACTTGGAAAGCGAAATCTGCTGGCACACCGTCCCTCCATTCTGTCACTGCTGAAGAGGGACGGCAACATCTCTCCAATGTGCAATCATCACATGACATAAAAATCATTTCAATAACTGCTCACCAAGAGTACAGAAACTCTTCTTATTATATCCCACCCCCCTTGCCGAGCCATGCCCACCATTCCTTGCAAAAGCCCCAACTTGTCCCCCGCCTTTCCCAGACACACCTCTGACCCCTTCCCCGTCACAGCCACACCCCTGCCTTTCCCAGACACACATCTGACCTTCCCTGCCAGACCCCCGCCTTCCCAGACACACCTCTGACGTGAGGGGGGGGACCACACAAGGGGCCCCTACTGACTGATGCGTTTCTACCTTCTTCCTCAGAGCCTATGAGTAGTTTTAATGCTTTTGTACAAAATAAATAGATGTGGGATAATGCACTAGGATGGTGCGCCCTTTTTTCTTTTTATCTTTCTAGTGACAGTAAGGACACCCCACCCCTAGAGGGCAGCATGGCCAAAAACAATATCCCCTGAGAAGTGGATCATCTCTCCAATAGGTGCTGAGCTACCATACTAATGTGCAAGAGTATTTCTAGTGTTTCTTCCCAGGCACACCCCTGACCATCCTGCCACACCCCTATCCCTCCCTGCTCATCCCCGACACCCTTGTCCTTCTGCCTACCCATCCCCCAAACAACCATCACAAGTCCTCTTAATTGACGTCTCTTGTGGGGTTTTTTTTTTTTCATCCCAATGTGATATTATGGTATCACCGCTGGAATACAAAAAGGAAAATTGGGTTGGGAGACTCAGATACAATACTTTGTATTCTTTATCTGAAAGCTTTGTTGCATTTTTATACAGTGCATCCGGAAAGTATTCACAGAGCTTCACTTTCTCCACATTTTGTTATGTTACAGCCTTATTCCAAAAAATTGATGAAATTCATTATTGCCTCGAAATTCTACAAACAATCCACCATAATGACAACGTGATAGAAGATTTATGAAATCTTTGCAAATTTACTAAAAAGGAAAAAAAAAATCACTGTACATAAGCATCACAGACTCCTCCCATGTACATAAGTATCACAGACTCCTCCCATGTACATAAGTATCACAGACTCCTCCCATGTACATAAGTATCACAGACTCCTCCCATGTACATAAGTATCACAGACTCCTCCCATGTACATAAGTATGACAGGCTCCTCCCATGTACATAAGTATCACAGACTCCTCCCATGTACATAAGTATCACAGACTCCTCCCATGTACATAAGTATCACAGACTCCTCCCATGTACATAAGCATCACAGACTCCTCCCATGTACATAAGTATCACAGACTCCTCCCATGTACATAAGTATCACAGACTCCTCCCATGTACATAAGTATGACAGGCTCCTCCCATGTACATAAGTATGACAGGCTCCTCCCATGTACATAAGCATCACAGGCTCCTCCCATGTACATAAGCATCACAGACTCCTCCCATGTACATAAGTATCACAGGCTCCTCCCATGTACATAAGCATCACAGACTCCTCCCATGTACATAAGTATCACAGGCTCCTCCCATGTACATAAGTATCACAGGCTCCTCCCATGTAGATAAGTATCACAGACTCCTCCCATGTACATAAGTATCACAGACTCCTCCCATGTACATAAGTATCACAGACTCCTCCCCTGTACATAAGTATCACAGACTCCTCCCCTGTACATAAGCATCACAGGCTCCTCCCATGAACATAAGTATCACAGGCTCCTCCCCTGTACATAAGTATCACAGACTCCTCCCATGTACATAAGTATGACAGGCTCCTCCCATGTACATAAGTATCATAGCCTTTATACTTATGTACATGGGAGGAGCCTGTGATACTTACGTCCATGGGAGGAGCCTGTGATACTTACGTCCATGGGAGGAGCCTGTGATACTTACGTCCATGGGAGGAGCCTGTGATACTTACGTCCATGGGAGGAGCCTGTGATACTTACGTCCATGGGAGGAGCCTGTGATACTTACGTCCATGGGAGGAGCCTGTGATACTTACGTCCATGGGAGGAGCCTGTGATACTTACGTCCATGGGAGGAGCCTGTGATACTTACGTCCATGGGAGGAGCCTGTGATACTTACGTCCATGGGAGGAGCCTGTGATACTTACGTCCATGGGAGGAGCCTGTGATACTTACGTCCATGGGAAGAGCCTGTGATACTTACGTCCATGGGAAGAGCCTGTGATACTTGCGTACATGGGAGGAGCCTGTGATACTTGCGTACATGGGAGGAGCCTGTGATACTTGCGTACATGGGAGGAGCCTGTGATACTTGCGTACATGGGAGGAGCCTGTGATACTTGCGTACATGGGAGGAGCCTGTGATGCTTATGTACAGGGGAGGAGCCTGTGATACTTATGTACATGGGAGGAGTCTGTGATAATTATGTACATGGGAGGAGCCTGTGATACTTGCATACATGGGAGGAGCCTGTGAAACTTGCGTACATGGGAGGAGCCTGTGAAACTTGCGTACATGGGAGGAGCCTGTGAAACTTGTGTACATGGGAGGAGCCTGTGATACGTACATGGGAGGAGCCTGTGAAACTTATGTACATGGGAGGAGCCTGTGAAACTTATGGACATGGGAGGAGCCTGTGATATTTATGTACATGGGAGGAGCCTGTGAAACTTATGGACATGGGAGGAGTCTGTGATACTTATGTACATGGGAGGAGCCTGTGATATTTATGTACATGGGAGGAGCCTGTAATACTTATGTACATGGGAGGAGTCTGTGATACTTATGTACATGGAATTTTTTTTCTTTTTAATAAATTTGCAAAAATTTCATACAAACTTCTCTCACGTTGTTATTATGGGGGATTGTTTTCAGAATTTTGAGGAAAATAATGAATTTAATCCATTTTGGAATAAGGCTGTAACAAAACAAAATGTGGAAAAAGTGAAGCACTGAATAGTTCCAGATGCACTGTAAATCGTGACATTTTATTAAAATCATTTGATTGGCATTTTGTTGTTGGTTCCATTCACCTCCCATGTAAAAACGGAATATGTCTCATATTTCACATCATTTATAAATAGAATTGTATAATTATATATGGTGATCGATAATTGCGTTTGCTTTGTGATGCATTTAAGAAAATTTAAACAATTAAAAAAAAAAAAAAGAATTCTCCTGGTCAGTCAACTCAAGTTCATATAAAAAAAAATAAAATAAAATACAAAAGTCCAAAATTCGGAGCTCCACACAGATTATAGAGGAGCTTTCTTTATCAGTGTCAAACAATTTGGAGCGATGCTCAAAGGCGCCCTCTGCTGGACAATCTTCAGAATGACCAGATATTCTGTGTCTATACTGTGTAATAAATACATAAATGTGGTCAGATACTTCAGAAAAAAAAAATTGCTCCACTTCCTCTTACAATGTTTCTATTCATAATGACAATTTAGCCAGAAAAAGAAGAATTTCCTCACCTTGAGCTGCTGTAATCCTGGTGGGAACGCTTGCCATTACTGCGCTCCCACCGGGAGGCCGCCAGCTCCATAGAGGGCAGACCCGACGCTCCAGAGCTCCGGCGCAGCTGCGGGGTGGGCAGGCTGCTGCGGCTGTTCAGTCCCTGCAGAAGAAATGAAGGAGCGTCTTTATCCGAGGAGCCCCAGACACACAAACCAACACTGAGTCCAGCATGCTGAAAAATCTTTGCGATGGGTTAAAGCAAGGCTGGAAAAATTAGCTTTGGCTCCCAACTTTTTTTTTTTTTTTTTTTTTTTTTTAGCCAGCTCCTAGACTCAGTTTTTTTTTAGCAAAGCTTACAGGTAGAACATGTAATATGTCCCCGAAGGTGAACTTATCCTTTAACCCTTCCACAGCCAGAACAGTTTTTGCATTTTAGGCCTGAAATTTACATAAAACCCCCAAAACATGATATATTTTCTGAAAGCAGACACCTCTAAAGCAGTGACGATGGACCTCGGCACCCCCAGATGTTTTGGAACTACATTTCCCATGATGCTCAACTACACTACAGAGTGCCTGAGCATCATGGGAAATGTAGTTCCAAAACATCTGAGGGTGCCGAGGTCCGCCATCACTGCCCTAGAGAATAAAATAGTGGTAGTTCTAATTTTTTGTTACACAATACTACCGCAAAGATCTAGGAAAAACAAAAATTTCAGTAAAAAAAAAAAAAAAAAACAATAAAAGTAAGTTTTAGGGGGCAAATATAAAAGCCGAGGTTGCACCGAGTAAACAGATACCCAACATGCTGAGCCTTAAAGGGGAGGTAAACCCTCACGGTTCTATACATTCTATGCATTAAGGTGAAAAACCTTCTCTCTTGCTGCAGCCCCCCCCCCCCCCCCCCCCCCCCCCCATTTTACTTACCTGAGCCCTGTCTTTCTCACCCTGGGGACGGGCACACCAGCTATGGCTGGTGTGCTCGTGTCCTGATTGGATAGATTGATAGTAGTGCAGCCATTGGCTCCCGCTGCCGTCAATAAAATCACAATGATGCGGGCGCCGGGGGGGGCGGGGCCGAGTTCTGCTTTCTGTGTCAATGGACGCAGAAGCAGGACATGAGAGGGTGTCCTGAAGGAGAGCGCTTCTCCGACGGGGCACTCGAGAAGAGGAGGAGCCAGGAGGACCGCTGAGGGACCCCAGGAGGAGGAGGAACGGGGCCACTCTGTGCAAAACCAACTGTTTTTCTGGATTTTTGGTTGATATTTTGTCTCTATCATATAAAATACACCTATGATAAAAAATGATAGACCCTTCATTTCTATGTAAGAGTGCAAACTTACACAATCTGCAGGGGAGACGATCGTTATTTTCCCCCCACTGTATATTATAAGGCAGGGATATGCAATTAGTGGACCTCCAGCTGTTGCAGAACTACAAGTCCCATGAGGCATAGCAAGACACAGAGAGCCACAAGCATTACACCCAGAGGCAGAGGCATGATGGGAATTGTAGTTTTGCAACAGCTGGAGGTCCGCTAATTGCATATCCCTGTTATAGGGTGTATTTATTCAAATAAACTGCAGAGCGGTTCGTCAAAATCAGTGTAAATGGGAGTGAAATCGAATGTTATTAGGCCATTTTCTCTCCAGGTTGGATGTTCTTCCTTCATACAGAATAATGTGAATCGGGGGGGAGGGTGGAGGGTATATCAGCATCACTAGGAGGCGCTGCATTATGGCCACTAGGTGGAGCTGATGATCGCAGTAAATATGTATTTTCTATGATCACAAGCTCCATCTAGTGGCCATAGTGCAGTATTTTCCCAATAAACGTCATTCTAAAGAATAACACCCGAGCCAAAGAGAAAATAGCCCAATAACATTTGTTTTTGCCCTCATTCACACAGAACGAATGTACGGGTGGTTTCACAGGATGAATAGTGGGTGTCTAATTGTAAAAGAGAGGGGGGAGGACAACATGACCTTTAGGGTGAAAGTCCGCTTTAGGAGATCAATACTGGTTTGTGGTATTTCTCAAGCAGTACAACCCCCATCCTCCTCTTCTTGCTGTAGACCATCCCAGCCAAAGGCCGAGAAGACATCTGAGGTTCTACCCATAGGTCACAGTTTTACATTGGGGGCCCATTCACACCAGGCTGGTCCTCTGCGGTGAATTAAAGTCGATCTAAAGGCAGAAGGGTCTTTGCTTTAATGCATTCTATGCATTAAGGTAAAACAACCTTCTGCATGCAGGCTCCCTTCCCCCCTCCACCTCATACTTACCTGAGCCCCATCTTCATCCAGCGATGTGCATGAAAGCAGCGGCTCTCTCCCTCCTCATTGGACAGAAAGGCAACAGCGGGAGACGTTGGCTCTCACTGCTATCAGTCACAGCCAGTAAGGAGAGAGCGGGGATTATTGTGCATGCCTAAGTGCCCCAATAGCAACCGGCCAGGGCCGGCACAAGGGGTGGATGCCCAGGGCACTGTGGTATGTATAGGGGTGCCAATAAGAAGATTGGGAAGGGGGATTTGTGTTGGGAGGGGGAATTTGGGGGGCAGCAGGGGGTAAAAATTGTTCTAGGAGGGGAAATTTGGAGGGTGTTCTAGGAGTGGTGATTTAGGGGGATTTGTGCTGGAAGGGGGATGGGGGAAGAGGATTATTGCCAGGAGGGAGGATTTGGGGGGTTTGCGCTAGAAGTGGTGATATGGTAGAGGTGGGAGGGGAATTGTGCTAGGAGGAGAATTTTTTTTGGGGGGGGGGAATTTGCGTTAGTAGGGGGATGGGGGGGATTTGTGCTGGAAGGCGGATTTGGAGTGGGGGGAGAGAATGCGTACTTGAAGAGGAATTTTGAGGGATTTGAAGGGTAAAGGATTTGTGGTAGAAGGGGTGATTTTATTTGGGGGGGGGGGGCATTTATGCCAAGTGGATTTCAGTAGGGGAAGTGCACTTGTACTGCGGGGAGGGGGATTTATGCTTACACGGTAAGCATGCAGGTTAGTGCTCAATTGCTTTTTTTTTGGGGGGGGGGGGGGTTGCTGACATATAGATATAGTGCTCATACATCTTGGGGGGATGGGAGGCAGTTAGTTTGGCATGTTCATCCTGGGCTCCAGAGGACCTTGGCCCAGTACTGGAAGCGGCTTGCTATGGGGGCACTTGGTGAGGGGGAGGAGCCAAGTGAGGCGGGGTGGGGACCCCAGAAGAGAGGGATCGGGGGTGCTCTGTGCAAAACGATTGCACATGGGTTGATATGGATTTTGGTAGCACAATGCACATTAGTCCGTTGACAACGGTCATTGGGGTGGCATTGAGAATGATCCAAAACCCTTTGAAACAATGCATGTAATGTGTGATGCTGTAATGGGTGCGTTACCAGAACACAGTAGAGTGAATGGGCCCCTTAGGAACACAGAAGCACCAATAATCCCCTCATAATATGAATTCTCATTATGGGTATTATTATTACTGCTGCTACTACTCTGATCTTTCTTTACCGAGTACCAAACCACAACATTCAACCTTTGCTATGGCAGAAAAAGGGGTTGAGAATTTGCACAAAGGCCCCAGCCATGTGTAGGTAGATTGGCCAGGATCTTCTGTCCCTTCCGAAACATCTACACAAGGATAAACCCCTCCCGAACCTTGTGGAACTTTCTCTCTCCTTTGTCCATGGGGTCTTCCATCTCGGCACACGGGTAGAACCCGGGGAAGGGGGTGAAAGGGTTGACTTTTGGTCGGCAAGAGCCGGAGAACGTCCCCATTAGACTGCTAATGCTGCGTAGTGATGAGACGATTTGGGGCGAGAGGGAGGGGTCCACCAGCAGGTCGGAGACCATGTTCCTGGCCTCGTTCAGCACCGAGAGGTCCACGCCGTTCCCACCGCCAGCGTTCTACAACAAAAATACCAAATGTTACGGGTGATCAAACTACATACAATATGGTGTACAAAAAGAGACCAATACGGGTCATAAACACAAAGAACTAACTGAGGTCTACAAGAATGGCGGACCACACATGGAACCCAACAGTCACATGAATTAGGAAATAAGAGGAACGGCTCTGGATGGACAGTTGGATAAATGTCTCTATATTTAAGATGTATACGGTCTATAAACCAGAGGCTCTGAGTGGACAGTTGGATAAATGGCTCTATATTTAGGATGTATCCGGTCTATAAACCAGAGGCTCTGGATGGACAGTTGGATAAATGGTTCTATGGTTTATAGACCAGATACATCCTAAATATAGAACCGTTTATCCAACTGTCCATCCAGAGCCTCTGGTTTATAGACCAGATACATCCTAAATATAGAACCATTTATCCAACTGTCCATCCAGAGCCTCTGGTTTATAGACCAGATACATCCTAAATAGAGGCTCTGGATGGACAGTTGGATAAATGGTTCTATATTTAGGATGTATCTGGTCTATAAACCAGAGGCTCTGGATGGACAGTTGGATAAACGGTTCTATATTTAGGATGTATCTGGTCTATAAACCAGAGACTCTGGATGGACAGTTGGATAAACGGTTCTATATTTAGGATATATCCGGTCTATAAACCAGAGGCTCTGGATGGACAGTTGGATAAATGGCTCTATATTTAGGATGTATCCAGTCTATAAACCAGAGGCTCTGGATGGACAGTTGAATAAATGGTTCTATATTTAGGATGTATCCGGTCTATAAACCAGAGGCTCTGGATGGACAGTTGGATAAATGTCTCTATATTTAAGACGTATACGGTCTATAAACCAGAGGCTCTGAGTGGACAGTTGGATAAATGGCTCTATATTTAGGATGTATCCGGTCTATAAACCAGAGGCTCTGGATGGACAGTTGGATAAATGGTTCTATGGTTTATAGACCAGATACATCCTAAATATAGAACCGTTTATCCAACTGTCCATCCAGAGCCTCTGGTTTATAGACCAGATACATCCTAAATATAGAACCATTTATCCAACTGTCCATCCAGAGCCTCTGGTTTATAGACCAGATACATCCTAAATAGAGGCTCTGGATGGACAGTTGGATAAATGTCTCTATATTTAGGATGTATCCAGTCTATAAACCAGAGGCTCTGGATGGACAGTTGGATAAATGGTTCTATATTTAGGATGTATCTGGTCTATAAACCAGAGGCTCTGGATGGACAGTTGGATAAATGGTTCTATATTTAGGATGTATCCGGTCTATAAACCAGAGGCTCTGGATGGACAGTTGGATAAACGGTTCTATATTTAGGATGTATCTGGTCTATAAACCAGAGACTCTGGATGGACAGTTGGATAAACGGTTCTATATTTAGGATATATCCGGTCTATAAACCAGAGGCTCTGGATGGACAGTTGGATAAATGTCTCTATATTTAGGATGTATCCAGTCTATAAACCAGAGGCTCTGGATGGACAGTTGGATAAATGGTTCTATATTTAGGATGTATCCGGTCTATAAACCAGAGGCTCTGGATGGACAGTTGGATAAATGTCTCTATATTTAGGATGTATCCAGTCTATAAACCAGAGGCTCTGGATGGACAGTTGGATAAACGGTTCTATATTTAGGATGTATCTGGTCTATAAACCAGAGACTCTGGATGGACAGTTGGATAAATGGCTCTATATTTAGGATGTATCCGGTTTATAAACCAGAGGCTCTGGATGGACAGTTGGATAAATTGTTCTATATTTAGGATGTATCTGGTCTATAAACCAGAGGCTCTGGATGGACAGTTGGATAAATTGTTCTATATTTAGGATGTATCTGGTCTATAAACCAGAGGCTCTGGATGGACAGTTGGATAAACGCTTCTATATTTAGGATGTATCCGGTCTATAAACCAGAGGCTCTGGATGGACAGTTAGATAAACGCTTCTATATTTAGGATGTATCCGGTCTATAAACCAGAGGCTCTGGATGGACAGTTGGATAAATGTCTCTATATTTAGGATGTATCCAGTCTATAAACCAGAGGCTCTGGATGGACAGTTGGATAAATGGTTCTATATTTAGGATGTATCTGGTCTATAAACCAGAGGCTCTGGATGGACAGTTGAATAAATGGTTCTATATTTAGGATGTATCCGGTCTATAAACCAGAGGTTCTGGATGGACAGTTGGATAAATGTCTCTATATTTAGGATGTATCCGGTCTATAAACCAGAGGCTCTGGATGGACAGTTGGATAAATGGTTCTATATTTAGGATGTATCCGGTCTATAAACCAGAGGCTCTGGATGGACAGTTGGATAAATGGTTCTATATTTTGGATGTATCCGGTCTATAAACCAGAGGCTCTGGATGGACAGTTGGATAAACGGTTCTATATTTAGGATGTATCCGGTCTATAAACCAGAGGCTCTGGATGGACAGTTGGATAAATGGTTCTATATTTAGGATGTATCTGGTCTATAAACCAGAGGCTCTGGATGGACAGTTGGATAAATGGTTCTATATTTAGGATGTATCCAGTCTATAAACCAGAGGCTCTGGATGGACAGTTGGATAAATGGTTCTATATTTAGGATGTATCCGGTCTATAGACCAGAGGCTCTGGATATACAGTTGGATAAATGGTTCTATATTTAGGATGTATCCGGTCTATAAACCAGAGGCTCTGGATGGACAGTTGGATAAATGGTTCTATATTTAGGATGTATCCGGTCTATAAACCAGAGGCTCTGGATGGACAGTTGGATAAATGGTTCTATATTTAGGATGTATCCGGTCTATAAACCAGAGGCTCTGGATGGACAGTTGGATAAATGGTTCTATATTTAGGATGTATCCGGTCTATAAACCAGAGGTTCTGGATGGACAGTTGGATAAATGTCTCTATATTTAGGATGTATCCGGTCTATAAACCAGAGGCTCTGGATGGACAGTTGGATAAATGGTTCTATATTTAGGATGTATCCGGTCTATAAACCAGAGGCTCTGGATGGACAGTTGGATAAATGGTTCTATATTTTGGATGTATCCGGTCTATAAACCAGAGGCTCTGGATGGACAGTTGGATAAACGGTTCTATATTTAGGATGTATCCGGTCTATAAACCAGAGGCTCTGGATGGACAGTTGGATAAATGGTTCTATATTTAGGATGTATCTGGTCTATAAACCAGAGGCTCTGGATGGACAGTTGGATAAATGGTTCTATATTTAGGATGTATCCGGTCTATAAACCAGAGGCTCTGGATGGACAGTTGGATAAATGGTTCTATATTTAGGATGTATCCGGTCTATAAACCAGAGGCTCTGGATGGACAGTTGGATAAATGGTTCTATATTTTGGATGTATCCGGTCTATACTTTGTCTCCGCCCACATTAATAATGGACGAAAATCCTCTATTTTGTAAGATGGAAGTGATGAGATGTATTTTGAGTTTTGTATTGTGAACGGATTTCATTGATTGGACGGACCTGATACTGAGGTTTGTACCATTGCTTCAAATCCCAATCCCAGAGGATCATCTGAAACAACAAAAAAACAAAAAAAATTATAAACAAGATAAAATAGATACAAATTCATATAAACTGTCAATTATTTTGTTTACATAGAAGAAGAAACTGATAGACACAAATAATGAAAAGAAAACCACAAAACCTCATGACACGGGTATGAACCCCTCCCCCTCGTTTTTCTCTGAATACATTTTATATCTTCAGTTCTCATGTAACACATTCTCAGCCAAATCCCCCCCATCCCCCCCCCCATATTAAATCCCCCCCCCCCCCCCCCCCCCCCCCCCGGTCTCCCTAGGTGTACCCACGACCCGCTCCTCTCCTGGACTGAAATGTCTTCCTCAGATATCACTGTACACTGTGAGCCTCACCCAATTCCTACCCTACAGAATACCTCACCCCATCTCCATAACATAAGGGGGGGAGGTGTTCTGTAGCACAGCAGGGAGGACTGACAACTCTGCCTTGGATTTCAGTGCAGCAGAGGGCAGCGTGTTGTCAGCACAGCGCATGACATTAGAAAAGCTCACTGGATTTCTGGCAGATCAATAAATGATAATAAAACAGGATTTGCTGGGTGTCTCAGCACTGTGCACACCATCACAGGTCTAGGTTTCTTAATGGAGAAAAACATTCAGAGGAACTACAAGTCACAGCACAACCTGTCAGGCAGGGTCAGATGATTGCAGACAATTATACTTCTCAGGTAAGATTTACTGTCATTTATAGAAAGAGAGGCACAATGGGAGGGCGGGGCATGCGGGACACATGAAGCGTCTGGATTTACCCTGTAGATCCGATCCACATAACCCCTCCCCCCTGCACTTGTTGTTCGTCCTCTTCGGTAATGCTAAGCCTTGCTTAAGTTATTCCCTGCCAGAAGCCCTTCCCGAGTTCTCACCTTCTCCAACTGGGAGAATCTGAAAGCCACTCAGCATCATTAGTGCACCACCAAAAAAGGGCCCCAACCATGCCAGCAGAGATGGCTATTCTTTCCCCTCATCTGGAGATTATTCCTCCCCATTTCACAGTAATTACACAGGCCATTTTCACCTTCCTGAACACAAAGTCCTGCAGGCAGACTTGGACGTAGAAGAGTCACTCTAGGGCCTAAGGCAGCGTAGCCTCCAGGAGCTTATATTGTCCGTTCCTGGCTGCCCTTATGATACTCTAGGTCAGGAGCCTCCAAACTTTCTAAACAAAGGGGCAGTTTAATGTCCTTCACACTTTAGGAGGGCCAGACTGTGGCCTTTGGGGGATACAAAAATTCTCCATTGTCAGTGGGAGTATACAATCACCCATCATTGGTGTCAGTGGGAGGAATAGTGCCCCATCATTGGCGTCATTGGTAGCGAAATGTGCCCCATCATTGGTGTCATTGGTAGGAAATGTGCTCCATCATTGATGTCATTGGTAGGAATGTGCCCCATCATTAGTAGGAAATGTGCCCCATCATTGGTGTCATTGGTAGGAAATGTGCCCCATCATTAGTAGGAAATGTGCCCCATCATTGATGTCATTGGTAGGAAATGTGCCCCATCATTGCTGTCATTGGTAGGAATTGTGCCGCATCATTGGTGTCAGTGAATAAAATAGCATCCCAAGGGCCAGGCCAGATAAAGGCAAGCAAAGGGCCGCATTTGGCCCCAGCGCCCCAGTTTGGAGACCACTGCTTTAGGTGACTCTGTTGCAGTTTACAAAGTCCAGAATTTAAACCACATTTCTGAGCCCAGAAGGCAGAGATCTGATGTGACATTGCACAGCATAGAGCAGGGAGCTGAGTGTAATGTGAGATCTGAGTGGAGGGAATGGACACACACACACCCCTCTACACAGTCTCATAGGGAAACGTGCACAGCTGAGGCTGTCAATCGCCTGCTGTGTGCTGGGGGGGGGGGGGGGGTATTTCCCAGGATTCTCTGGTGTTGGCATAGACTGTCAGAAATGATTCATGCAGAGAGCAGATGAAGGAGGCAGCAGACAGAAATCACACTCAGTGCTTTGGATTGAGACACGTACACACTACAGAGCAGGATCTGCAATTAGCGGACATCCAGCTGTTGCAAAACTACAAGTCCCATCATGCCTCTGCCTCTGGGTGTCATGCTTGAGGCTGTCAGAGTCTTACTATGCCTCATGGGACTTGTAGTTCTGCAACAGCTGGAGGTCCGCTAATTGTACATCCCTGCTATAGAGGGATGTGCTTTGTTCAGATTTCCATATAGTGGTTTACAACCACTTTACAAGTTTGGATGGAGGTCCTGCAGAGACCGTTTAAGTGGAGGAGCCCCTAAGTTCTGCACAAGACCCCATTCTATTGGACCAAACACAAAACATAAAATAAACCACAAAAACAATCAGAAAGCCCAGAAAACTGCTCCACACGATCACTGCGGCCGATTTCCAGTACAACGAGCGCGCGTGCACAGGTCACATGTCCCAAGCTCCGATGTGCCGGAATGGAGATCTGGGATAAAACCCTCTATCCTCCCCCATGTAGAAGGGACCAGAATCCCCCGCAGATATAAATCCCAGCAAGTTTATATATACCGTTCATCTGGTAGCGGCAGGTTGCATGCTGGGAAACGCAGCGATTTGGGATCACACAGCAGATCTGTGACACGCAACGAACACCGCAGAGGTGTCAGGAAACTTCGTGGTGAAACTCGCAGATCTTATCTGTCCCAATGACGTCAATGAAACCACAATATTGCTGTACGGGGAAGAGAATCAGACGGCGGCGAAGTGTCAATCTGTCACCGCCAAATGACTGAAATCAACGAATGTTCAATGAGATCGACTCAACTGAAGGGCCAGAGCAACCAAATTATTTATTATATATATATATATATATATATATATATATATATATACACACAACACACACACAGTATCTGACAAAAGTAAGTACACCCTCAGTCACATGTTTGTAAATCTTTTCTTCTCTCTTTTCATGTGACAACACTGAAGAAATGACACTTGTCTACAATGTAAAGTAGTGAGTGTACAGCTTGTATAACAGTGTAAATTTACTGTCCTCTCAAAATAACTCAACACACAGCCATTAATGTCTAAACCGCTGGCAACAAAAGTCAGTACACCCCTAAGTGAAAATCTCCAAATTGGGCCCAAAGTGTCAATATTTTGTGTGGCCACCATTATTTTCCAGCACTGCCTTAACCCACTCTTGGGCATGGAGATCACCAGAGCTTCACAGGTTGTCACTGGAGTCCTCTTTCCCCTCCTCCATGATGACATCACAGAGCTGGTGGATGTTAGAGACCTTGCGCTCCTCCACCTTCCGTTGAGGATGTCCCCACAGATGATCAATAGGGTTTAGGTCTGGAGACATGCTTGGCCAGTCATCACCTTTACCCTCAGCTTCTTTATCAAGGCAGTGGTGGTCTTGGAGGTGTGTTTGGGGGTGGTTATCATGTTGGAATACTGCCCTGCGGTCCAGTCTCTGAAGGGAGGGGATCATGCTCTGCTTCAGTATATCACAGTACATGTTGGCATTCATGGTCCCCTCAATGATCTGTAGCCCCCCAGTGCCGGCAGCACTCATACGTCTATTTCCCAAAGACAACCTCTGGATATGATGCTGAGCACGTGACCTCAACTTCTTTGGTGGACCATGGCGAGGCCTGTTCTGAGGGGAACCTGTCCTGTTATACCGCTGTATGGTCTTGGCCACCGTGCTGCAGATCAGTTTCAGGTCTTGGCAATCTTCTTATAGCCTAGGCCATCTTTATGCAGAGCAACAATTCTATTTTTTTCAGATCCTCAGAGAGTTCTTTGCATGAGGTGCCATGTTGAACTTCCAGTGACCAGTATGAGAGAGTGAGAGCGATAACACCAAATTTAACACACCTGCTCCCCATTCACACCTGAGACCTTGTAACACTAACGAGTCACATGACACCGGGGAGGGAAAATGGCTAATTGGGCCCAATTTAGACATTTTCACTTAGGGGTGTACTGACTTTTGTTGCCAGCGTTTAGACATTAATGGCTGTGTGTTGAGTTATTTGAGGGGACAGCAAATTTACACTGTTATACAAGCTGTACACTCACTACTTTACATTGTAGACAAGTGTCATTTCTTCAGTGTTGTCACATGAAAAGATAGAAGAAAAGATTTACACAAATGTCACTGAGGGGTGTACTTACTTTTTGTAAGATACTGTGTGTGTGTATATATATATATATATATATATATACTATATATATATATATATATTACTTATTATATACACATACAGACACATATATATAAATCCAAGCAGAAGTTTGCAGCACCCCACCGGAGGATCGGCATACAATATAACGATGTGGACACTTCATGGATTATTACATTTTATGATGGAGACTTTATATCAAACATTTGTAGTGTGCGGGAAACTTTCATTTGGATGTCTCCATATTTGAAGGTTTATGGGACCCCCTCCTGTTGTTAATATTTGAAGGCAGGGGGGTGGATGGAATGAAGGGTGGGGGGGGGGTGGATGGAATGAAGGGGGGTGGATGGAATGAAGGGTGGGGGGATGGAATGAAGGGGGGGGTGGATGGAATGAAGGGAGGGGGATGGATGGAATGAAGGGGGGGATGGATGGAATGAAGAGTGGGGGGGGTGGATGGAATGAAGGGTGGGGGGGTGGATGGAATGAAGAGTGGGGTGGTGGATGGAATGAAGGGGGGATGGATGGAATGAAGGCAGGGGGATGGATGGAATGAAGGGTGGGGGGGGTGGATGGAATGAAGGGTGGGGGGTGGATGGAATGAAGAGTGGGGGGATGGATGGAATGAAGAGTGGGGGGGTGGATGGAATGAAGGGGGGTGGATGGGAATGAAGGGTGGGGGGATGGAATGAAGGGAGGGGGATGGATGGAATGAAGGGTGTGGGGGTGGAAGGAATGAAGGGGGGGGGATGGAATGAAGAGTGGGGGGTGGATGGAATGAAGGGGGGTGGATGGAATGAAGGGGGGTGGATGGAATGAAGGGAGGGGGGATGGAATGAAGGGTGGGTGAATGGAATGAAGGGGGGTGGATGGAATGAAGGGGGGGTTGGATGGAAATAAGGGGGGGATGGAATGAAGGGTGGGGGGGATGGATGGAATGAAGGGAGGGGGATGGAATGAAGGGGGGATGAAATGAAGGGTGGGGGGGGTGGATGGAATGAAGGGAGGGGGATGGAATGAAGAGGGGGATGGAATGAAGGGGGGGATGAAATGAAGGGTGGGGGGGGTGGATGGAATGAAGGGTGGGGGGGGTGGATGGAATGAAGGAGGGGGGATGGAATGAAGGGTGGGGGGTGGTTGGAATGAAGGAGGGGGGATGGAATGAAGGTGGGGGAATGGAATGAAGGGAGGGGGGATGGAATGAAGGGGAATGGATGGAATGAAGAGTGGGGGGTGGATGGAATGATGGGGGGGGGGGATGGAATGATGGGGGAATGGATGAATGAAGAGTGGGGGGGGTGGATGGAATGAAGAGTGGGGGATGGTTGGAAGGAAGGGGGGGTGGATGGAAGAAGAGTGGGGGGGGTGGATGGAATGAAGAGTGGGGGGATGGATGGAATGAAGAGTGGGGGGGTGGATGGAATGAAGAGTGGGGGGGGGTGGTGGTTTGAAGAGTGGGGATGGATGAAGGGTGGGGGGGTGGATGGATTGAAGGGTGGGGGGGTGGATGGAATGAAGTGTGGGGGGATGGATGGAATGAAGGGTGGGGGGGTGGATGGAATGAAGGGAGGGGGGATGGAATGAAGGTGGGGGATGAATGAAGGGAGGGGGGGATTGGAATGAAGGGTGGGAGGGGGGATGGAATGAAGGGAGGAAAAGCTGTATGTTTTGCACTGGTCCATGTAAGTACATTATTACATCCTCTGACACAATCTACTGTCATTCTGCAGCAGCTGGAAGATGTAGCGAAGTGGGAGGAGTTCATGAAGCGTAGTGGAGAGGAGTTCATGAATCGTAGTGGGAGGAGTTCATGAAGCATAGTGGGAGGAGTTCATGAAGCATAGTGGGAGGAGTTCATGAAGCATAGTGGGAGGAGTTCATGAAGCGTAGTGGGAGGAGTTCATGAAGCGTAGTGGGAGGAGTTCATGAAGCGTAGTGGGGAGGAGTTCATGAAGCATAGTGGGAGGAGTTCATGAAGCATAGTGGGAGGAGTTCATAAAGCATAGTGGGAGGAGTTCATGAAGCATAGTGGAGGAGTTCATGTAGAGTGGTGGGAGGAGTTCATGTAGCGTAGTGGGAGGAGTTCATGTAGAGTGGTGGAGGAGTTCATGAAGCATAGTGGGAGGAGTTTATGAAGTGTAGTGGGAGGAGTTCATGAAGCGTAGTGGGAGGATTCATGTAGCGTAGTGGGAGGAGTTCATGTAGCGTAGTGGAGGAGTTCATGAAGCATAGTGGGAGGAGTTTCATGTAGCGTAGTGGGAGGAGTTTATGTAGAGTGGTGGGAGGAGTTCATGAAGTGTAGTGGGAGGAGTTCATGAAGTGTAGTGGGAGGAGTTCATGTAGAGTGGTGAGGAGATTATGTAGAGTGGTGGGAGGAGTTCATGAAGCATAGTGGGAGGAGTTCATGTAGCGTAGTGGGAGGAGTTCATGAAGCGTAGTGGAGGAGTTCATGTAGAGTGGTGGGAGGAGTTTATGTAGAGCGGTGGGAGGAGTTCATGAAGCGTAGTGGGAGGAGTTCATGTAGCGTAGTGGGAGGAGTTCATGTAGAGTGGTGGGAGGAGTTCATGTAGCGTAGTGGGAGGAGTTCATGTAGAGTGGGTGGGAGGAGTTCATGTAGCGTAGTGGGAGGAGTTCATGTAGAGTGGGAGGAGTTCATGAAGCATAGTGGGAGGAGTTCATGTAGCGTAGTGGGAGGAGTTCATGTAGCGTAGTGGGAGGAGTTCATGTAGAGTGGTGGGGAGGAGTTCATGAAGCATAGTGGGAGGAGTTCATGTAGCGTAGTGGGAGGAGTTCATGTAGCGTAGTGGGAGGAGTTCATGTAGAGTGGTGGGAGGAGTTCATGAAGCATAGTGGGAGGGGAGTTCATGTAGCGTAGTGGGAGGAGTTCATGAAGCCATAGAATCGGGGATTGGTGGTGTGTTTTGGTGAAATGCCGTCAGTAACATAATCCAGAACACGGCGCCCCTCACCAGGAAAGAAAAAGAGCGCATTTATTCTCCACCAAACAATGGGACATTTTGGGGCCCCTGGGACCCCTTCTTTGGGGGGTTCAGAAGGGTTGATGAAAAATGTACAAATGTCAGCAAATGTAAACATCTGACCATTACACAGAACATTTCCTTTCAGGCTCTGGGAAGTATCCTGTGTATCCAATAGGAACAATGAGATATCTTGTTGCTCGGTGGAGAAGAATCGTTATTTGGATTATGTCCCCCCCCGCCCCCCCTCTTGGTGAACTGTGTAATGTCAGCCCGCTCCTGTGCGTGCCGCCGCGCCGACTACAAATGTAAACAGAGCCAGAGAGAGAGAACAGACACCAAACTGTCCGCCGCGCGCTCGTCATCCGCCGTCCCGGATAACCGTCCACCAATCCCACGTCACGCAATCGCCATATCAGATATGCGCAGGACGGGGGATTATTTACTTTTGAGTAGCGTTTGTTGTAAATCACGGGAGGTGCCACTTCCACCGCGGCGCCACAACGCACCTGAATACGTTGAATACAGGATCCGCGGACGAGTGCGATGCGATTCATTCTGAACTCACAAAGGCAACGCGGCCCCAAAGCACCACAACCCTCAGCAGCGCGCTTCGCTGCATCGCCAAATATGATGCAAGTCCATTTTTTGGACATTTGGCGCTCTGCCAGCCAATCAGTCGAATGTGTTACCGCCGTGCACCAGGACAGCGCGGTCTGACCACGCCCCCTAATAAGCGCAATACGCGGAGAACCTGTAAGAAGGAGAAAATCGCTGGAATGGGGGGAGGGTCAGACCCTCCGTCAGGTGACCCCCCAGGAGAGATTT